>NW_028281471.1:192500-300694 GCF_059751285.1 Brachycentrus maculatus
GAGTGAGCGATATCTAAAAGTTTATTTAATAATCCTAATACCAATGTTGTAATAACAATAGGGCTTTATTTAAGTAAAAACACCAAAACAACAGATTTTATTTCCTATTTTAATATTCCAAAAGGTTTTTTTTTTAATCCACAATTGCTTTGTTTAGTTGTAAAGAATCGTAAAGAATCATTTCATGAAGAACTTAAATTAGTTGTTTTTGCAAAAAGTAAGTTCTGTAAGTACTTTGTTTTTTCTGGAAAACATATTTGTTTCAAGTTTTAATGAATGTATTGAAGTCAAAAGTTGCTGTAGAAAAACAAATTTATTTTATTTCAATACATTTTTTATAGAGATTAATGGGGTATTATATTTTTTATACATGGATTTTACAGCATTCGAGGTCCTGTATTTTTTTTCGACTCGTTTTATTTTACTTACAAATTGAAGATTTTAGAGTTATAAAACTCAGAATACTATTTTTTCAGTAGTGAAATTAATTTTTTTTTAAATAAATAACATTTTTCTCAAATAACCTAACAAAAGTTCAAATATTGAAACAAATAATACTTTCATGAAAAAAAAACTATTTTTCTCTTCTTCCCTTCATCCATTATTAATAATAAAAAACCCTTATACGCACCCCAATGATGCATAGGACACTGCGTCATATAAACGCAGTGTTATCTTGATCGTTTACACATGAAGGAAAGGTGATCAGCCCTCCGCTTCAGGTACCAGTCCAGGGTAATAATATTGAATAAATATTACAGTGAAAAAATCACTTATATTTATTTTACCCCCCTTGGGAATCGAACCCGAGACCTCCAGAACGGTAGACGAGCGTGCTGACCATTACACTACGGAGGCGGACAAATCTTCCATTATTTCCTCTTTTTTGTTATTTCCTTCTTTCCTAATTCTCTTCGTTCATTTTTCTCTTCAGCTCTTGTTCTGTACTTCCCCTTTTCCTTTCTTCTCTTCTTCCTTTCTATTTTATTTTCTTCATCCCTTCTTCTCCTCTTCAATTCTTTTTTTTTTCCTTTTCTTTCCTTCTTCTTTTCTTCTCTTCTTCTTTTCTTCTCTTCTTTTCTTCGATCCCATCGTTGTTTCATATATTTTCAATACTTTCATTGCTTCACAAGCGTTGTGGAGTTATACATATCAATATGGGTGTTTTTTATTTTTTTTCTTTTCCATTTAACCAAACTGAGCTATATCAACGTGTGGCAGGGCATATATCGTAATCCACAAAATGTTAAATCGGTGGTAGTTGAAATAATTCGAGTACTTTAGATAATTATTTAATATCACACTTGAAGAAAACTTCGTGAGTGGTTATGAATATAACATCCCCTTAGTTTCGAACGTAAATTAACATGGAGAAGCTTTTAGCGAAATGATCACACCATATATCATCTATTCTCACGTTAGCTAATTATTAAATTCTCCCGTTAGACGCGACCACAAAATTAATTTGTTTGATACATTTTGGAATCGCGTGATTCCTATTTCAGGAGTGAACCTTGCCCTTGGATGCCACCGTTTGATTTACAGCCGCCCCAAACAATTTAGGGGTGTTATAAAAGGATGTTGATAATAGCGTAACATACCTTGGTACATAATGTGCACACGTACGCATTACCGTATCGTGTAACAAGAATTATGATTTTTAAATTATTTTGTGATAAATTTATCACACCCCATGTTACAGTTTGTTTCCCATGGTCGATTGATTGTGAATTTAGGGATGATATGTGTTAGGATACAGAATTTGCAAAAAATGGGTTAAATATTGACAAAAGCATAAGTCTTAATGGTACCTATCAACGAATAAAAACCTATGAGTGAAATCTAAACTGGCGTATACAATGGAGGCGTAACTAGCGGGAAGACACGGTATAAACACCTATGAGAGATTTTATTTTAAAACAGTTTTTTACCACAATGGTAGCGCCATCTGTTGAAATTTACCATGGCACGCGTAATAGTAAACATTGGTTATGACGGGCAGTGCTTCTTGACACATCCTGTCTTTTAGCGTTTTCATATTTGCGGTTGCATTGTTGTTTCATACATTTTAAATATTTTCATTACTTAAGTTTTGTGAAAATTTAGAATCGAGTTTTCCATGTTCTTTCTTTTCAATTTAAAAATTCTGATGCATAGCAACGCGTAACCGAGTATAGCTAATATATAATAAATATAATATATCGTCAAAGAATAGTAGAAGATCTGCATTGATAAAAAAGCTAGCTTACTAGTACATTTTACACAGATTTAAGTATTATCTCTTGTGGGAATTATGTTATTTATGTACGTAAATTCCGATTCGTTTGATTGATTTTAATAATATAGCGGGAATCGATTATGACGCAAGCGGTAGACATGAAAAGTCTATTAAAACCGCGAAATTTTCGATCCTCGTTAATATCTATGGAATTTCATGTTATTTAATTTATGTTTTGAAATCCAAAAGGTGTATCAAATATGAAAGAAATATTAATATTTTAAAATTTAATAGTTTTAAATATCAAAGTGCATTTAATCCTTATAAAGGTATTAATAAAAAATAATTGATAAATAATTAGAGATTTCCAATTTTTCAAATGGAATTTTAAAATAATTTTGTGTGAAAACATAAAAATAAATGTTAATATATTTATAACATTAAACAACTTTGTTGTAACCACTTTTTTTTATATGTAGACTTTAACCTACCAGTTTCGACAAGAACCTTGTTATCATCAGGGTTTATTAAATTCTAAAACATTAAAAATACAAAAAATACTCCCTAAAACAAAGTTGTTTGATTTTATAAAGTTTATAAAATGCGCCACAAAATATCTGCGAAAAACATTCAAGAAATGTTTAAATATTTATTGTTCTAAAACACATTAATTCTTATTTGAATACATGCAACTGAATTTTATTTATTTCAAGTGACGCTTAGTGATAAAATTCAATAAAATATTTATAACAATAATATGTGTTAAATTTTATAAAATACGATTAATCTTAGTCAAAAAAATGAAAATAAAATGAAACAGTTATCAAAAATATACATTTCTTCATAAAATTATCAGACTTTAAGACTAACCAACTAACCATCACACCGCTTATCAAGCCTTGCATTCTTTCCTTATTTCACTATTCGAAAATCTATCAAACATCGTTTTGCCTCACATTCGTCTGAAGGATCGCATTTAATTTCAGTAACTTGCAGGCAGAAGAAAAAAAGACACAAGAAAATGAAGTTAAATATCTGGATATTAAGAGATAGTATATACAATGTTTTTAACTTAAAATCGACTATGAGTAATTTTTCGCAAGACGCTTACACCCATTTTACATTTCCCTGACGCCGTGGATATTAATAATAAGCAAGGTAGACCATTATTTTTTGCAAGCAACCCATTAAGGTTTCACTAAGTGGTCAGGAGGGTTGAAATTTAAGGAGGTGAGGTGGCCGAGTTAAGCCGGATCGAGTCATTAGCCTTGTGATTACAAAGGCTATACCTATGTTTTTCATCCCCTATAATGTATTTCCACTATGAACACACACCGCTTTAATAATAGCCCCTAATTCACACACCATAATTCTGTCATCACCGGTTAGCCAAATATTGTTCATTTGCTTTCATCCAAAAATAAACTTTCCTTGTCATATCAATATTTTATACATATTAGAACGTACTGGAATATTCATAGATGAAAAAAATTATAAATCATGTTTTCAGACGGGTCTCAAATATGTTAATTTAATGCAAGATTCAGACCGTGTAAACAAATAAAAAGAGTCTGCTTAATACAAGCTTTCCCTATTCCAACAAAGATGGCGGTTGTGAATTAACATATACTGTCTCACTAGTTAGATCAATATATCTAGCTGTTCCAAAAATTGAGCAGTGTTATTGTCAATCATGGATGGAATTGGTGAATTTTACAGGTGTGTAAAGTGATCAGTTTACCAAGCCTATGACGGTCGTAAACCCTGTAAATGCCCAGGCTTCCATATTCTTCTTCTTTTTTGTTGAGATGTTAAAAATGTATATATTTGGACGACAAGTTGATAAGGGTGGAGTTTTTACGGTCTTGGTATTCACACGGGTGTCAAAAGCTGGTTTGGGTGATCACTTTTAACACAATTTAATAATCACTATTTTACCATCATTCTAACTCTCCATCAGGAGTAGTTCGGGAGGACAGAATGCCACACACCTCTATCGTGACAAATCTTCATTACGCAAACTTTTGACACGAGACGCGTCAGACTTTTGAGACGACCAAATCATCAGATTTCGGGCTGTGATTGATTCAGTTATCTTATCGTTGTAGCCTTGGTCGTCCTTGTTTTGTTTTTCCATAAATATTTGACAAACAAACACACTGTCTCATTCATTTACTCGTCACTCATCGTCCAAGCCACCTCAATGACCCAACCAATATTTTTTTTCACAATGTATCCTTATCTTCCATTACTATATCATTGTTGTTTAATTCTATCACACAAAAAATTCATATATTCGTCCAACAAATTTTCAAAAGGTTTAAGAAAGTAAATACTAGAAAAACGTGAATAAAATAATTCTATGGAGTACTTACAAATTATAACAAATTCTCTTTGTTAATAAGAGATTTTAATTAATACAAAATAGCAACTTCAAAAAAAAGTATTTGTGAAAAATTAATTTAGTCAAAAGGGCAATTCCACTAAAAATGCCATTTAATATAATAAAATAACACATCACAAAATACACCCCTTTCAATCTTATATAAAGGGACTTGATTTTTTTTTTACTTTCATCGTTGCAATTTATCATTTTGCATTTTACATTTTTGCGAACATTTCATACTATTGTCAAAGAACGTAATAAAACACAATATATTTTCTCCATATTGAAATTTCAACAGGAATACAATACGTTTTCGATTCTGACAGCTTTTCAATATCTGTCCAATATCAATTTACAGGAACAAATTTCTTGCACTTCTTGTACTATAGACAATAAACAATAATCTCTTACAGATTTATTCTATAAAAATCCTTGGTTTATTCAAACTGCTAAATTATTATGATTTTATTTTATAGGTTTTGTTACGTTATTTTCATTTTCCATTTATACGATACATGAATTTTAGACTTGCACACTTCACATCAAGGTTTAGTATAAAGATAAATAAATAAAAACCCTAATTATTGCTATGGCAAAATATGATTTCTCACAAATACCAGTTTATAAAAAATGATACGATAAGAAATGTGATGGGTGATAACATGACTTTTGGGTAGAAAGTGTGGTTGATACTATTTTAGCCCTAAACTGAAAACAAATGATTTCAATAATAAACAATAAAATATTTTGTTGTTATTATTAGAAGAAAAAGTTTATTTACAATATTTTGAGTGTGTCCAAATACTTGTTCACAAAATCTGGATTATCTCCAATTACAGGAGTTATTTTCATATTATTTTTTGACATCTCATCAAAGATCAAAATGTTGTAAATAAATTATTTCGTCAAATTATAAGCTTAAATAATAAAAATGAAAATGGCATTTTCTGGGGTTTTTCATGTTTGTGATTGTAATCCAGAATTCGGACCTCACATACTAATATAAGAGTTTATGCTTGGTAAAAAGCTTCTTTACATCTCACCAATAGATGTCTCTAGTGAAGTTCTAGTGATTCAAGAACAAGGTTTCTAAATTGGTTCATATATATAGAACTTCCAAGAATTTGAGTAGTGTGGTTGTCAAAAATGGTAAAATTGGTGAATGTTACACGTGTGTAAAGTGATCACTTAAACCAGCCTATGACGGTCGTCAGCCCCTTAAATGCCCAGACTTCCATATTGTTCTTCATCTTTGATGAGATGTCAAAAAAGAATATGAAAAAGTTTATTCTTTACTTACAATATAAATTATTAAAAAAAAGGTGAAGGCAGTCATTGTCATTTTAGTTGTAATATTTCTAAATAGCTTTTCAAATATGTTACTATTTTAGTCGCCGGATCATGATAATATATTTTACTTTTTCTTGTTTTATATTACTTATACTACTTGTACAAATTGTCAAATATAACAAGAGTTATAAGTACGCAATACAGAACAAAATTTATGCACTGATTGGCGTAATGGCATAAAAATTTTCATATAAAGTATCAGATATATAGAAATGCCGTTTAAGGAGATAGGTATTTATTATATTTAAAAAAAAACATTTGTTTTTATTTGATAAACAAAAATCACTTTTAGGTAATTAGGTTCTTGTTATTTAAAATATGAACCAAGTTGTAACAGAGTTAAGTTTGTGAATCCACACGTCCGTAACTTATTTATCCTTGTCTAGTTTTTTTTTTCTTTTTGGATCAGCAATCAAACACTTTACGAAAATCATTAAAAATTCAGTCTTATAACTGTACAACAAACGACAACCTTAGCAAACATTTTTTTTAATAAACCTATATTAAATATCTATTAGTTGATTTTTGAATAACACTCTTCGTATCATTGATTGTTCATATTGTGTAATACCACTTAAAATTACACAATGTGAACGATAAACGATAAGGGAGTGTTATATTACCATATCACAAAATTAAGAGCACTTTATATAAAAACATAATGATCTTTGAATCCTTAAATCCAAGTGGATAAAAAATATAAACCTCATGTTGGTATATCAATATGATGCACATGATTTTGGTTAAATTACATAATCTTCGAGTCCAATGAATCCCGTAGTCATAATTCTGATTATTAGGGTCAGTGCAGAATAATCTCACCAGCAAACCGTAGATTAGTTTTGATCCGCTGACAGTCATTAATTTATACCCTAACGATTTATACCCCCACTTCTCCCTGCAACCTCACACAACTTCCTTGATAAGTAATGTACTTTATATCTACATACATATGTGTCAGGGATGTCAAATTAAAACAAATATGTTTTTGATCACTTAATATATATATATATATATATATATATATATATATATATATATATATATATATATATATATATATATATATATATATATATATATATATATATATATATATATATATATATATATATATATATATATATATATATATATATACATATATATATATATATAAATATATACAATATATATATAGTGGGTGTATAATAATAAAATAAACAATGTGTTGCTTTGTAATTAATGAAACGACAATAAGAGTTTATTCTTAATTAATCTTTTATAAATTACATATAATATGACAGTTCACAATATTTTTCTATCAATCTGATTCTCTTGTTTTTCCTAGTGCAACGCATGGCGACATCTGGTGGTAGATTTGCGCGTTTTTTTAATGGTGAAAAAAATTAACATAACATTTTTATTTTCAAATGAAGATTTATTTGGTTAATACCACTATTTTTTATACTTTATTGTTTTCATGCATTCTGCATAATTTTGGGGAATGCATCGAAATACGTGTCAAAATATGTTTTATGAAATAGTTGTATTAACATTTAGTATTTATATTAAGTAAAAATTTACTGTGAGTTCCTGGTGATCGAACCTGATATTACACAAAGCTAAATAAATGATAAGAATAATGTTTAAAATTAATCCCTTTTCGACATTTTTATAGATGTAGTGAAATTTTTTCCTCTAGGCTTGGTATTTATATTTTACTCCTATTGTCCACCCCTGACAAATATACTATCTCGCGTCTAAATTGACACCATTCTGAACACTTGTATGTAATGATACATCTCTGTTGATCTTCCGGTGAGGGTAGCCAACCAAGTTCCGTTCAACTGCGCCTCTAACTCTAGCTAAATATTGATATTATTAAGCCCTGTACGACCGCTTGTTAGGATAAGATATTGAAACTACATCATCCATGGAAATAAGCCATTTCGAATTATCACATCTGCACAGATTAGGTCTATAATATCAGATATCAGTAATTGAAATTCTATACCGAAATTGAAACTCCAACGATGTAAGTAATAAAAATAACAAATGATCAATTTGCTTATGCTTAACATGTTATCAAAGTATAATTTAATCTCCGATATTGAATATTATATTACCCATTTTTGTGATTTTACTATTTCATTTGTTTTTTATCGTACACAAGATTACATTTTAAATGTATAATATTGTGTTCTCGCTAGGTTTTCCCATACCAAGGGCACATTTTAGAAAAATTTTTAATTAGAGTATTTTATTATTATTTATTGATTCGGCATTAACTTTGTGGAATATAATGTTGATTTTTTTTATTAAACACTTGAATATATCACTTAATGAGTTTTATTTAAATTTATGTTTAAATTTAGAAATATATATAAATTTAAATTCAGATAAAACGTTAATTAATAATATACTGTTTCAAAATACGACACCACTATTATCAATGTTTCCTTTTACAAAAATCTTGTTCCTTAACCCCCCATTCTTTCCTATATTTATTAACCTATATATACCCCTAAATTTATTTTACATTCTTTTGTTTTAATTTTTACTAGAAGATGAAAACATCTGTACGTTTTCGAAATTCGTATATATAAATAAAACTCATTATGTGGTTTATTCTAGTGTTTATTTTTAAATAAAATGGTTATTTTTTAGTTATTTAGATTTAAGTTACATACTTTTTAGATTAAATTTTTAGTAGAGCTGCATTTTATTAAGTAAAATTACAACTTTGTACCTAGTTTCTTCCACATATTATTTACTTACATACGACACGTGTTGTTTCACATATGTGGAAAAAACTACATATATTGTAGTTATTTTAGGTCTCTTTGTTCTATGTATGTTTTCATAAAAATAAATTATATATGTTTTGGATGCTGTTTTGGAGGTAAATTTTTGCGATTTATACGTTTAATATTACCTTTAATAAGTTGATTGGAGTTTGGTTGGAATTGAACACGAGTATTTTGAGTCTGATATTATAAATCGTATTTTTTTACCTTAATACCTTGAAAAGAAAGTAAAACTATTTTAAAACTATTTGACTTCATTTCTAAACATGTGGTTTGGGAAGAGAATTTGTAACTTACGGCGAAAAACTTTTTCCGCGTGATAATTTACAAAAAAGTGATAAATATATTTTTTTTTAAATTATATGAATCGACATATAATGAGTTTATCAAATCTTTCCCAATCTTGGTTTTTCTCTGACGCACACTGTTTTATCAGCAGAACACTTATTTTTTCTTAAATAAATGGGTATATTTCTTTACCATTTGGAATATGTCCAATCTTTAAGTAAGCAAACAATTGGATATAACGTAATGGAGTTTTCATCACGTGACCTTAACTTTTCATGGATATTTTCGTCTTTTTGAGACATCTATAAACAATTTGTTCAACTAGATTTGTGTGTCCCAATTTGCTCCATATCATCCTCAGTTGAACCTTTATATTTATTCTTCAAAATGTTTTTGTCAGAATTATGATATGATTACTGACCGTTTCACCTTTTACTAGTGTAAATGAGGACGTTAGGTCTTTCCCCTTCCGTTCCCCGTTTCCTGTAAATTATCAACCTGTGACGTCATGTCAAAAAATAAAATTGAAAATCTGTAAAAATACTTTAAAATAAACTAAGCTATTTCATTTAATTGTAATTAATATACACTAATAACTTTCTATCTTTGTTTTAACATGAAATCTAAGAACATAATTTTTTTAAATTTAGCTCATCGAAGCTATATTACTACTTTGTAAATTGTATTTTAAAAGCATTATCAACTTTATGGTATGGTTAATATATTTGGTATGGGGAATAGTTATTCTCAAACTGGTAGTCATGAAGAAGAGTTTTTGAGTAGTTTTGCACAAAGTGAACGATGAACGAAGAAAATTAAGTTACGATTTATCATATATTTATCTTCCGTGTTATCAAACCTTTGCATTATTTCCTAATTTCACCAGTCGAACAACTATCAAAAATAGTTTTACCGCTCGTTGATCAAAGTGATTGTATTTCTATTGCATTATATTTTCATTCTTATTATGTACTGCCATGCATTAGGGTTGGTAGCCAGACTACAGTGTGCACAGCCAGTTAAGCTTCCATCTTTAGGCTTTTTTTTGCCAGCTCAGCTAAGCGACCGTAAGACAGATTGTAAGTTCAAGAATTTTCAATTATGTACCCTATTCATAATGTGTTTTATACTTGTTTGTAATGTGGCTAGCATTTCGCAAAATCAGCCCTAAAAAGGATTACTCGCCATAAATTAAAACGTTTTATATGAAAGTTTCAAGGTAAAGGAGATAATCTTGGCTTTATTAGCCATTAGAGAGATGATCTGTTAAATATGGCCTCGTATAATATCATCACCATTCATCACACTCGTCCACTTATATTGAATCTGTGTATATAGAACTGTATATTACCGGACGGAAAATGGCTGTATATGGACTGGACGAAGTCGAGGTAAATTATAACGTAATTTACTAAGCTTTTTACGATCACAGTTAATAAATAATGGTGTCTACTTGATAAAAAGCTTACTTAAATCATTCATAGATATTGCTGAGAACTCACATATGAAACGGCGTGTGAATAATATGATGTTTATATAAGCTGCATAAAAATTGAAATCTTGTTTTCAGGCGTCTCCTACTATGTAAAATAATCCGCTTAGGATTTTTCATACTTCTACATCTTAAAAAAAGAATCTCAAACAACCATAGAAGACTCCGTGAACTCAAACATGATATGTATGGTATATGTAGGATTTCCAAAAAAATGAGAAGTGTGGTTGTAAATAATGAGAAGAAGTATGAATGTTACACGTATGTTTATAAAGTGATTACGTCAACCAAACTACAACGGGTCGTAAGCCCCGTAAATATCCAGACATATGTATTCTTCTTCTTTCTTAGATTTCAAAATCTAGCACATTAATATGTATATTATTAAACTCAAAAGAGAAAAATGACCGTTTTCATTTTTTATTTAAACAAACTGATTAATGTTTTTTCCTTCATACTTGTATAAAGGTAAGTATTTTTTTGTTCATAATTTGTTATAATTAATAAGGCGAAGAGTTATTCACATATTGTAGGTATCTCAACTTAAGATGAAACATCTTTCGTTTATTTTTCACTTATTAATAAGTATGTGATTCTTGACAGAATTAAAATAAATATTTTAACACAGTAAGTATGCACATTATATTATTAATTAATTTATACGGAAAATTAATTAAAAACTAGAATTCAATCTCATAAAGCATATTTTCTTGTTAAATATTATCATGGAAAAGCCTTAATACGTTAATTGAAATAAATCATTATAATTTAATCTGAACAGTGAAGAAAGTAATAATCTCAACAACAGTAAAATAAACAATGTTATTCAAATTAATTGAAAAAGTTGTATTGTTTAACTATTTAAAAATTAATTATATTTTAGTGAATATTATCAGCAGGCTCTTTATATAATTTAAGATGTTATAAATTTTAAAATATTATTCATCATTTTTAATTTAAGTTTTACTAGGCGAATTCTACTAAAGTGACGTTGACCAAGTAAAACATAAATTAATAAATCATAGATTATAACCATAATGTGACTGTTGAGTCAATTTATGAAATTTGTCATCATTGAAAATAATTAGAATTGTTAAATAAGAACGGGAGCGGCTGGAGGCATTTGAGATGTGGTGCTATAGGCGCATGGGGTTGGAACGTGTATGGAACAATGAGGTTTTGACCAGGGCTGGGGGTGGTCTAGATGGTTACTAAATAAAGTGACACAACAGCAAGTCAAATAGATAGGCCATTATATAAAACACGCAAGCTATAGTTGCGAAAGGCATAGGCGAAGGTACAAACCACAGAATGCGACCTCGCTAAACTTACATGGACCAAATTATCTCCGACATGCATTGTAAAGGGGACGGCGAGTTGAAGAGACGAGCGGAGAATAGAGATGCCTGGAGACTGATCATAAAAGAACAAAACCAATCATCACAAAGATTGTAACCCACGAAGAAGATATATGATAGTAAAATTTGAAAGGAATTAATTCATTAGTTTTACTTGTATTGAGAGTTGAGAGAGAATTGGCATGGGAAATATAAAATAATTATTTATTTATTTTCTTTTTCTTTATGTTCTATGTTGTAGCCTCTTGATATAATGGTGAAAATGAGCACGATATAAATAAATATCCAGGAAAACTTTGAAAGGAGTTTACATCACAAATGGCTACACACGTAGAATGAGAGATAAGGAGAAAGGAAGAGTGGAAATAAGAAATAATTGTTGAGATACGCATTTAGAATACGAATTTTTCTCTCATTTCTATAAAAAGCATGTCTTCAATAGCCAAATATTCGCCATTAATCAATACTTTTATCTTAAGATCTAGTTCCGTTTAATATGAAGAAAGCTATTTTTTCCTGAGAATCTAGATGAAGAGCTGCGTAAATCTCTAAACTTTATCCCATTACTCATACATCACATCCCGGGGCAGGAACAAATGACGGATGATCTCCCAAAGTTACGCAGGATCGCTCGTAAAAAAACGTCACGAAAGGACTTTATTCAGAAAGAAAAATCCTGCAAATTCCGTTCCATAATATTTTTATAAAAGCGTGAAAGAATTTTAATTCATTCGAGGATCTCAAATTTATATTCCGACGCCGTTTCATTTGCTTTAGCCATTTATAGCGATTGCACAATGAAATTTGTACTCCGAAAGTGGGAGATGAACTTTTGAAGGCAGACCCTTAAAGTCAAATTTAAAATTCGTAAAAAATATCAAAGTTTTAATTATACTGAAGTCTATCAGCATGATCACTGATGGAAATGTTATTAATGAAGCCGAAGAACTTCCTTTTACTGGACGTCATTAATAATGATTTAAATCTATTAAAATAGACAAACCTACATATTTTCATTAAATTTATTTTTTAATAAATGATATTGATACATACGTTGGTCGATTTTTAATACAAGCTTATAGATATT
This sequence comes from Brachycentrus maculatus, assembly GCF_059751285.1. Lineage (NCBI taxonomy): Eukaryota > Metazoa > Arthropoda > Insecta > Trichoptera > Brachycentridae > Brachycentrus > Brachycentrus maculatus. The sequence continues at coordinate 205,469 of NW_028281471.1, forward strand.
GAACATGTTTCTACTACGGACCCTTGTTCGCATTCTTGTGCATAAGACACTGCATCGAATTGGTGCAGTGTTAATGTTATCGATTATTATACGAAGATAAGGATCAGTCCTGCGCTTCAGGTACCAGTTCAGGATAGTATTAAAGTGAAAAATCACAAGTATTTATTTTGACATCCCTGGGAATTGAACGCAAAACCTCCAATATAATACCCAAAATTGCAACCATAAATAAGGTGGATTTAGAACTATTTTAATTACATGCTAATTTATTTTTTTCTTGATACCACATTTGATTAAAATCTGTTGTCATACGTATTAGATGTATTCAGCAGCATTGTCAAACACTTTACTGACAAAACAAATAATTTTTATAAAAAAATTAAAGCTATAAAAACATCGAAACTATTTAAATTTATTAATGTAAACACGAGTAGTGAGAACTAAAGTTGTTGTCTCATCAACAGTACAAAATACAAACTGGAAGTTTGGATTTTTAACTGTTGATGAAAATACCAATAGAACTCGTAGTGTTTACATTAATTAATTCAAATAATTGTATTTTGCTGGTGTTTCATTTTTATATTTAAATCTTTAGTGCTTTAAAAATAATTTTAATGCCAAATCAATAAATTGTACAATCAGTGAGATTATATTAATTAAAAAATTATGTTTATTTTTCATGTATATAGTTGTGTATAAATCAAATCACCAAAGTTTGTAAAAGTACGGGCATAAAACCTCCGATAACTCAGCTTGTGATGCTACTTGTTTTCTCCTTTCCCCTCTGAAATTATCTACCGATTCCCTTCCATTTCCTTTCCAAATACACAAGTAATATCCTTCACTCTCAGTTCCCTGACTCACGTCATCTATATCCCTTAAAATGTATTCCGTCCCGGAACCAAGAATCTGGAACACAGGACTGATCATCTTGCCTTCATGTAATTAAGGATCGAATTAACCCCGCGTCGATCTGATTCTGTCATATATAGACCGCCGGATGCGGACAGGTGTACTAAGAGAAATAATCAACTACAATTTTCGAAGCAAACAGCTTTTCACTAAGCTCTAAATAATCATTGATTAAGTTTGAATTATTTGCTATGATTTTTTCCTATGGTTTAGTTTTATTTATTTGTGTAAGCTTTAATATAAATTATCATAAAATTAGTGGTTCAAATACTAATATCTTTCCCATGTCAGTTTTAAATTGATTTTTACCATTAAGTTTAAATTATTTGAGTGATTTTTTTGGAAAAGTTATAATATGGAAAATCACAAGGTCAATGGTTCAAATTTATTAATTTTTTTACTATCAGTATTTATTTAGACAATAACTATACATGTAATACAAAAAATTATAATTCAAATATTCATCCCAAAAAAATATTCCAAAACCCATGCTTTTCGAATATTACTTAGTTTACAAATTAATCAGAGCACATTAAAAATTAATCTATTGCCATACATGCGATTGGCATGGTATTAGATTATTTTTTAATGTGTTCTGATTGGTGTGATTAATTAAATGTGTTACTGCATTTGTATAAATCGTATTTTTTATTTCAATCTCCCATATATACTACGTACCTATAAATTTCCTAGAAAGTTTAATCATCCAATTTTGTAAAAATAATTCGCCTTTGCTAGATCAATGTTTTTTTATAACTTATCATCATAGGTCCTACTTAATGTAACATTCACTATAAAATAATGATAACGTTTTAATAAACGAAATATTCTGTAAAGCGAACTTTTAATAAACTTCTCGGCAGTTTTAACATTTTGTAATTGTTTTATGGGGCCAAAAAATACTCCAAATCATTATTAATGTTTTTGTGAATGCTTTTCTAGTTGCTGTGATAAATTGAACATTACAGAGGCAACTTGTCTCTGTAAAAAAATACTTGGTTATTCATTGAAATATTTTATGAAAGCGAGCTTTTAACCAAACTTCCTTAAAGATTCAATGTTTCATAGTTTTTTTTATGGGAAAAATTACAATTAAGTTTAAATTATTTGAGTGATTTTTTTGGAAAAGTTATAATATGGAAAATTACAAGGTCAATGGTTCAAATTTATTAATTTTTTTTACTAACAGTATTTATTTAGACAATAACTATACAAGTTATACAAAAAATTATAATTCAAATATTCATCCCAAAAAAATATTCCAAAACCCATGCTTTTCGAATATTACTTAGTTTACAAATTAATCAGAGCACATTAAAAATTAATCTATTGCCATACATGCGATTGGCATGGTATTAGATTATTTTTTAATGTGTTCTGATTGGTGTGATTAACCAAATGTGTTACTGCATTTGTATAAATCGTATTTTTTATTTCAATCTCCCATATATACTACGTACCTATAAATTTCCTAGAAAGTTTAATCATCCAATTTTGTAAAAATAATTCGCCTTTGCTAGATCAATGTTTTTTTTATAACTTATCATCATAGGTCCTACTTAATGTAACATTCACTATAAAATAATGATAACGTTTTATTAAAGATAATAAAAATATACAATTTCCAATATGTATGTAGGGTTTCATATTTTGCACCATGGAAAGGTGCATAATATTTCCGATATTTCCATTTGTGAAATTCAAAGAAAGAGTCAATCTCAAGTGATTCGAAATCTCAATATCGAGTTTCATCCCTATTGGATATGTACGGAAACTCTTTCAGAATGTTTTCTTCAATCTCTACACAAGTTCTCGAGCTGTATTCTCTCGAGGGATAATGTTTATTTATAAAAAAAATGGACGATAAAGGCTTTTCCTTGAGGCACACATTTGAATAACCTTATTTTTCGTTTTCTTTTTTTGGAATCCCGTCTTATCTGCACCTAGGACAACTTTTGTTATTGTATCCACCCACATTTGAATTTAATCAAAATCCTAAAAATTATGGTGATTTTTAAACACGCAAACAACTTTGTAATAAAATATTATTATGCTTATCTACTCCCAATGGTTTATAGGGGCCTTCATTGTAAAGAAATAGTGTTATCTTGTCAGATAAATGAAGGAGAACGGATCAGTTTTGCGCTTAAGCTCTAGTCCAGTCCAAGAAAATATTAAGTAAATAATAATTTAAGTGAAAAATCACTTAGATTTATATTGATCCTCCTGAGAATCGAACCTGAGACCTGCAGCATAGTAGCCAAACGAGCTTACTACTATACTACAGAGGTAGACATTATATAAATAATTTGCATAACAACATATTTATCTCGTTTTACAATCTGTTATCTTCATTTGTATAATTTAATACGAGTAACTAGAAACCATGAATCCCTATGAAAGACATTGTTTTGGAAGAAATTATCGAATATATGGAATACACAATGTAAATTAATAATATTTTAGTTTTTTTTTAATATTTTTTTTCTGGGTAAATTTGCCATAAACATTCTGCAACAAATGATAACAATTTATTAAGAAAAAAATATGTATAATTATTTTTAAAACTAGATTTTATAAACTATTTTTTTCGTTAATTTTACTCAAGCTTTATTGGACAGCTAAATCACGCGGTCAATATTTTATTAGCAAAATTTTCCGGCCCTTGTTTAACAGAGATAAAACAAAATGCTATTTAAATGTAATATTTTCTGACAGCCCTCATTCTTCATTTTCCAGTTTACAATTTCTGGAAAACTGGAGGTTGTCTGCTGAGAAAAGGCAAAACAATATTCTCATAAAAGTTGTACATAATAAGAAAGACTTTAAATCTTGATTATCATATTTCTTTCTTAAATATAGATATCTAAAAATGATATTTATTTACAATATGGTACTACAATAAGGTAAGTTTTTAAATTCAAAATACTGTTTGGATTTTACAATCAATATCTGAGTGACCAGTAAATAATATTTAAATAGCAAAAATTATAAATACACAGATCAGATGACAATATTTCAAATGTGTCCTTTTCTCTGTTAACAAATCTGGATTTGTCCACTTACGAGATTTTTATATTGATATCTCAACATAAATGAATAAGAATTTAAAAGTTTGGGTAAATACCCAAATCGAATTTATTTGCATTATTTTTATGAAAATAAATTTGGGTATTTACTGGTATGACTTCTCATAGACTAGTTTAAGTGATCACTTTATTTACGTGAAACATTCCTTATTCTACCCGTGATTGAAAACCACGCCACTCAAATTTCGGACTTTTTATTTATTCTTTAACTGACACATTTTTTCACATGCCAGTTCTCGTTACCATCTTTGATTATGTTAGGTAAGTTATTTTAAAATAGCATTCATGAATATCTCTTAATAAAAAACTGTGTTAAACGATTTTTTCCTGTTTTTTTTTCTATTCCTATTCTCATAAAAACTCCACGCCTCTATCCCCTCTCGTTGTGAAACTCACTCAATTATCTACTTTTTAATTCCAAACACTCATCAAACTATGAACATTTCACAGTTTTAGTTTTAGTACCGGTAATAGCCAAAACCGGTTAGAGAAAAGACCGAAAATTAAAGTGGTTAAAAACAAAGTTCTACTTTTATTTATAAAAGCTAACATTTTGCTCGGTCAAAATTCAAGTATTTGCATTTACCGGATGGAAGTATGAGCTTTCAAATGATCATACGTCACACTCCCATTCGAAATAAATTGCAAATCTGACGCTTGCATTCCGATACCACAATGTGTGGAACTGAATAGCCCGTCAAACGTTTGAAAAGGAATAAATTCCGAAGGGCTTCATATTACGCCGACTACATTTCAAGCGCAATATGTTACACAGCATACCGACCGCACCTTTATGTAGGTGTAAAATTGAATTTCCCCGCTGCGATGGACGGCTCATCGTGATTCCATTATGTCCGCCAAGTGACGTGCGAACGACTGCTGCAATCCTTATTGTGTAATATTGTAACTTCATTTTACATCTAAACCAATGCCTCTTATAGTTCCTGTCGCCCGGGTAATCGTTTAATATATCGCTCATTACTTTCAAGAACGTCATAAATAAAAAAAAATGATTTTTCAGGAGAACGTTTTTAAAGTTTAAAAATATAACACAATGTATCAAAAATAAATATCAAGACACTTATTGAACTTTTTACTGTGCAACAGATCTTTTTATGTAAAACCTGAAGGTTTTTTCTCCATTTCAAATATATTGAATATATTTTAAAAAATAATTAAACAATACATTTTCTTCAAAATTCAAAAACAAGATTTTCTGTTGTTATCAAATCTACCTTCCCTATCCTTACTATCCTACCTGCGGACAAGCCTCTTAAATAAAGACTTTAAGGGCTATTCCTATTTTTTTAAATAAATGAGATGGAAAAAAATCATTTATTGGCACTAAATTGATGAATTCATTGACCGTCTTCGGGACTTTCCTTAGCATGAGCTTTTTCTTGCTTCCGCATAAGATTTGATATATTTGACGTCTCGGTGTAGAAGGGTCCTTAGTATTAATAACGGAGGGTACCGATCGTATTACCAAATTATTTTTTGACTAAGAATTGAACCTTAGAACCTGCGTCAGCCATAGTCACTTCGTGACTCTTTTCGAACAAAAGGGTAACTTGAGTGATCATATTTATCAAAGTCCAAGTCCATTATTGACTTACCCATAGAAGCCTTCATTAATGATTATTTCAGAAATAGGAGGTACAATCAGAGTTGATAAAACATTTTACTGAATTTCACTTTTCTCTTTTATTTTCTCGACACGACTCGTACTTACTGAGGTAAATTTCTTTTTACAGGTGTTTGATACTTTCAAACGAATCACCTCGGGGGAGAAAATCTAATTGACTTCAAGGTAAGGGTGCAATTTCATTACTTTTGTACTCGTATTAATATCTTTTGATTACCTTTTGAAAATTCATATTTGAGAAAGGAACTTGAGGCAACAAAGGAAAGTGAAATTAAAAAATATATCTCTGTGAGGAACGTATTATTTACTCACTTATTTATTGAAATATTCTGTAAAGCGAACTTTTAATAAACTTCTCGGAAGTTTCAACATTTTGTAATTGTTTTATGGGGCCAAAAAATACTCCAAATCATTATCAATGTTTTTGTGAATGCTTTTCTAGTTGCTGTGATAAATTGAACATTACAGAGGCAACTTGTCTCTGTAAAAAAATACTTGGTTATTCATTGAAATATTTTATGAAAGCGAGCTTTTAACCAAACTTCCTTAAAGATTCAATGTTTCATAGTTTTTTTTATGGGAAAAAATATCCAAAAGCTTGTCAATGTTTTTTGGATATTTATTTTTGTTGTTGAGACAAATTGATCGTTAGACAGGCAACTTATGTGAGTAACAAAAAACATTTTATTTACTCTCAATTCATTTCTTAAAAGCGTATTTTCAGTTTAAATTTTTTGAAGCTTTATAGATTTTTAAGCGTCCAGAAAATAATCCAAAAGATTTTCAATATTTTGTGACTGTTTTCTTCGTTACTGTGACGGAATGATCGTTAGAGGCAGCAGTCTCAATAAAACATAATATTCTCTAAAAACCTACTTTATTATTGCGCCCATCATTAAACATTCATATGGCATTAATTTTGGAATGTTGTATATTTGCAATATTGTAACCATCTCATTCATGACTTACTGAACTGACAGTCTGTTAAGAATTTTTATGATGAAAATAGCTTTCTGTAATTGATGGTTTCTGTAAATCTTCCGAATTATTTCAAATATTTAGAACGAGGATTCCTTTTATTACTTCAAAAACTTTTTTTGATCGTGTAATATCCTAAAAACCTGAAAAACTGCTTTGTGAAAACTGTAAAATATTTTATTTTCAGGAGCTGATGTTTGAATATTGTACATATTTAAAAACATAAAAAATGCAACAACAAATAAATAAAATAGTCACAGAAAGAGATTGAAATGTACGAAGTTAGAAAGGATAATTAATAATGCAGGAAATGCGAACAGTAGTATTTCAGACGTATCTTTAAATTTATTAAAGACGGAGTGAGCATCATTCACAAAGAGGGTCTTAGTTCATTTCAAAGTATGCAGATTGCATGAAAATGCAGTTACTAAAGAACGAAGTATTATGACGATAAATTGCAAAATATTCTCCTTAAGACGAACAGAGAACGACGAAGTCATTTTGTTGATAGTTTTAACGAATTTTCCGTATTTAAATTTAAATTTTACTTTGTTTATACCACTTCTCTCAAAACCTATTGTGATTTGTATTTTAATGTAATCCACGTCATTTTTGGTCACCTTATATGAATCTAAGTCTAAATTTAAGAGGTGTGTTCTTGGGATGTTGAAAGATAAATAGGGGGGTAAAATTTGTTTTATCAGTGGGAACATGGATAATGGGGAGAGGATTTAGTAATGTCATATTTTTAATTATGAATTTAGTATTATTCATGTGTTTATGACTTTCTTTTATTTTTTTTAAATTTATGTTTATATTTTTTTAATTGACAGTAATTAAAAAAGCTCGAGCTTTTATCAGACAAGACTTTCCACTCAGATGTGCTTTAAAATTATCGAGCCGAAAAAATGCTGACTCATTTTGTTATTTGGGTAAACAACAAATTAATCACGAGCAGCGGCCGTTGAATTTTAATAATAACTTTTCTTCTAGACATATATAATGCAAATTTACGCAAATATTTTGACAGAACTCCGAACGAATTTAATTAATCTGCATACAGATTAGGGTAATTTATCAGCAATACTCAAAACCCCAGATGCACGGTTAAATTCCATTTTGTTTTTTTTTTTTATTTAAAACGCGAAATACTTAAATCACGTTCGAAGATACAAAAACCATTGAAATACGAAATAAAGGAGGAAAAAATCTCAATATCGATAGCCATTTACAAAAGAATGGAGTGAAATCATGCGAATGAGCAGTTAGCAACGAGATAAAGGTTGAATAAAAATACTTGTAACATTCGAGTATCGTATTTTTATTTCGAATCAAGTATTCATAGTGCGTTGAATTTTAACGACAACTTAGGATATACAAATTCATTCTGAATGTCTCGGGCAGTTATAGCTTTATTATAACGACGCACACTTTGGCCCCTGTATGAGCAAACGTGGGAAAATAATATAAAAATCAAAACACATATACCATAATATAATAAGATGCTAAGACTAAACAACAACTCAAAATATAAATATAACTCGGTCATTTTTTTTTTGATTTGGCGTTTAATTTGTAGAACTCCATTTTAATTTATGTATTAATTTTAAATAAAACACAGATTTTTTAAGTCTACTAAGTTGTATTTTATTAACAAAAACACATAAAAAAATATATTGTGAGAATTGTATAGCTACATAAGGACCGTAGTTCATTTGATCTTCACATTCGTTTGATAATGCCCTAACAAGGCTAAACGATTGTCACAATATATTTTTTTATGTGTTTTTGTTAATAAAATACAACTGAATAGACTCAAAAAATCTGTGTTTGATTTAAAATTAATACATAAATAACTCAGTCAGTAAGTTCCTTCAACAACAACAGATATAACACAAAACAAACAACTTCTCATTTTATTACTCGATGAAACTTGACGTATTGCCTTCGTTCTCGGGACCATGTCTTATCTTACCTTCTAATTACTGTGAATGTAAATGCTTAAATTTGCATATTTACTTCCTGAAGTAAAGGATCTGTTGAGATATTTTATGTATCACTCCCTCACGTGTAAAATCCTTTTATTATCTCAATTAAGTTTTAATTTAAACATTCAAATGGCAATTAATCATTATTAAACTATATTACTATACGTTCACTTCTTTGCGTGTCATTTTTTTAACAATATACAAGGGTAATTATGGTATGTAAATTTATTTAACTATTAAAAAATTAATAATAAAAAACTAGCTGTAATTTTTGTATTACTTTACAATTGTCAATAAATTAAAAGATATATATTTTATAACTGTTCAACCCTAATTTGTTTTCACCAAGTAAATTATCAATCCGAAATTCTATTTGTCCCAAGAGTACATCTCTCATATATGGGTTAATTTTCAAATAAAGTTGTTAAAAATGATATAGAACATGTATCACAATATTACAATTAGTGTTATACACCACGTTAACTATGAATTGAATTGATATAATCTAATAATAAATTCAGAATGAATCAATAAAAAATATTTATTTAATTGGGTTCCCAAATCGCATTCGACTCTATTTTTATCATATTACTACGAGTCTATTTTTGACGTTGAATTTTCTAACAAAAGTGATGAATTTCGAACGACCCCTATCGTAAAAGAAACGGATCTATCTATGGCTTGATGTACGTTGGAGGGTGAGGGTAGAAAACCTGATTAAGGGTAAATAAATCGATTTTCTGTGTTTACATATCCATTTGCATATCCGTTCCGCCAACTTAGTAACGTTCATCAAATAATCCGGACAGTGATGGAAACTGGGTAGGTACTGCAACCACATCACTATTTTCAAACGTGGGACCAAATATAAATATCATAAATATTTCTCAAGATTATCCAACATTGGATACACATATAAAAAGAAATAGCTGTAACAATCTTGTGTCATAGAATAAAGCTGTTAAAACATTTGTCAGGTCATTTCAATTTCCTGAACAATTTTACTGATCAATTTTATTGTCACCCCATGTAACTATATCTCTTTAACGACTCTCAAGGGTCAACTTTTAACAATTTTATGTTATTGCCAATTAAAATTAAAATGAAAAACAATAATAAATGTCGGTGTTTATTAAAAGCGAACAATCCAGAAAATATATATGAATGATTCGCGGTCTTGAAATTGAAATGATATTATTGGATATTATTAGTGTCAACTATAAAATTACTGTCCCCGATAAAAGCTAAAAGGATTTGTGCATGAGAATTCTTGGAAAAATGAGAATGACTAGTATCGGAATTGAATAATGTAGTTTTGAATAATGTAGCAATTTCCTCAATGGTTAAATTCATCTAATTTATTCAATTTTAAACTTGTTCTAATATTTTCATACACATTACTTCTACATTACATTAGATTACACTTGGAATGATTTAAATTACAATTCTGTTTTTTTATTGATGTCAAACATAGATGAAGAAGAATGTGGAAGTCTCGGCATTTACAGGGCTTCAAACTGCCATTAGCTGGTTTAAATACATAATTGCTTTAAACACTCCGTAATAGTTACCATTGTACCAATAATTGTCAAGCATGTTTTATTATTGCTTTATTTTTGTTCATGAATTGTGTGTAAGATTCTTCCCGAATTATTTTACATACTAAGAGTTTCCTGAAAAAATCAATTAAAATTCTAATTTAACTAGTTTATTTTTACTCAGTTTATTTTGAGTGTGTCCTAATATTGGTTCATGAATTCTGTATAAGCTTCTTATGTTTTTGCACTTGTGTTGAGATATCAAGAAAAAATAAACTTGACAAAAAGTTACTCCTAAATGGAGCATATCCAAAATTGTTGAACAAAATTTTAGTCACACTTTATATATCTTAACTAAAATTACCCATTGGGAATGTAAAATTTGTTATATTTTTGTTAAATAATAACATGGCGAAGTACTTACGAGAATTGATATTTTCATTAATTGATTCGGCAGTCACTTTGTGGTAATATTAATCTTTTTTTAATTTAAGTTTTACACAAGTAAAATTTATATAAAGAATTCATAAATTTATTTAATTAATGAATCAGCTATATGTACATTGCATACAAATTAATTACGTTCATCGTATACGATATAATGATTTATTTAACAAACCTGTTCGAAAAAAGACTCTCTGGTTGTCGGTTCCTTAAAGACAATAACTTGCATATTTTAGAAAAAATAATATTCTCACTCACAGTCTATAATGAAAGACAGAGTAGAGTTCTGATCTTTTAACGATTTTTTTTTTCAAAGGCAAACAGATCATCATTGATCGCTGTTAGGAAAACACGGCAAAAAATTAAAACTTTGGTAATTAAAAATAAACAATCATGCTTCAAAAATTCAAAATGAATAAAATAATTTAATATTCACACGCTTCAGACGATCGATAATCACGCAAAAAATAGATTTATATAATATCATCGATATTCCAACTTACTATATAGAACGATGTTTCATGTGAATCCAATAGTTATTTGTTAGATTAATACAAAAGGTAATATTTTTCCTACAGGTTTTGTTAAAAACGCTGTTTCCATAAAATGAACAGGAAGTAAGTAATCAATTAACATTATCTAATCTTGAATAAAACGACTTCAAAATACGTTAATCATGAAAAATAACTCTGTCACTCAATTGAGTGTAGAAAAAAGACGAAATTTATTATAATATTCTCCTAATCATTCATCGATCACTTTTTTGTAATACGGCTTAAAAACTCTACTTCATGACATGATTTCGGAATAACCATTCCATCATCAGGTCAACTATAGTCTACAGTTCGGCTGTCCAAACTCAAAACACAGTAAGGGACATTTTTTTGTAGTACTTACGTTTTTTTTGCATTTTTGGACTAAGTAGATTCTACTTAGTCCAAAAATGCAAAAAAAACGTACTACAAAAAAATGTCCCTTACTGTGTTTTAAGTTTGGACAGCTGAGTTGCGAACAGTCACTTACAGTCACTAGCGCCTAGATCTTCTCTACAATAGGCAAAAGCCACAGCATCATCGGCATAAAAAAGCAAACAGATAGTCAGATTGATCATTTAAGCTCCAATATTCAAATCTTTCAGTTCTTTCGTACAATTATTCATTTTTGTATAAACAGCCATGGTGACATTGCAGGATCATCCAGAAACAAAAGGTCTTGGATTTCTTACAGAAGGGAGTTGATCAGAGTTTTTTAAGGTGTTGAGTAGTTTGGTTGTATGTAGTATTTTAGTTGTAGTAAAGCTTTGTTCGGAATACACCAATACTCATTCTGTTCAATAAACAATAAAGCTTCTAGCCTTCCACCAACTGGATTTATTTTAAAATATTCATTCACACAATATTGTTTTAACAGCATTAAGAATTCCAGTAGTGATGATGTTTTTAAGAACAGTGTCCGTTGATGGTTGCTTCTCGTTGGAAGGGACAAGGTAGAAAGTGATTTAATTAAAGTTCAGGTGTAATTATTTTATTGTAAAACCTTTATACTGTAAATTGTTATTGTATCTATTGTATGTTATGTATATAATCTAATAATTAAAAAAAAAAAACAAATAATAACTAACTAACCATCACGCCGCTTCTCCGCAGGGGTAGGCAGAGATAATTGAACACCGCACCACTCTGTCTTTGCAAACATTCTTCGCCTCTTCCACTTTCACGCATCTCGTCATACATACCCGCCGATTGTTACGACTCCTAATCTGACCACTTTCAAGTATTTGGCATACCTGATCGTGCCATGTTTTTCTCAAATAATAATAAGTTTAAAAAAATTGGATTAACATGTAAGTATTTTAGCTCAACACAGGCCATGCGTAAAGAGCTGTAATACATAAGTATAAAAAAATGTATGTATCTATGACATAAATAAATTAATAAAAATAAAATTATTTGTATTTGTACTTACACCCTCGTGATTCTGTACCGAAGGCGAGCACAAAGCAAATCAGAAAGTTTTGCTACTTTGATTAAACACCAGGTTTTAAAGATAGAGTAATAGGCTTAGAAAGGTCGATTAATAAAAACTGCCTAAATAACAGCCTGGGGCAATGGCACACTTATTGGCTACAAGTTTTGCAAAGCCAGATTTTATCCACAGATATTTAACCCTTACCTTTTTAATCGTTCGTTATCACTTCTTTATACCATTATGTAGCCCGAGAACTGCCTGATTACAGATACTAAACCCTTTAGATTAATTAGTGAAGCATAATGCATCGGCACCACGCCAAAATGTTAAAAATCAAGCTGATGAAATTAATGTCCGTGAGACAGGATATGGCTCTCTTGTTTATTTGTCTTATCCGGTTTTGGGGACATTGGTGACTGCTAAAGCGGAAGCTTTTTGGTTTTGTGTTACTTAAAATATCTCTTGACTGCCTTCATTTTAATTATAGTCACGCATGTTCTAATGCCGAGGAAGTTTACATTTGCCAATGTCACCATTTTGGTATATACTCGTATTGTTGAGGGTTAACAAAAAGCATGGTACTTTTTCTTTGTGCCATCTTCCTTCATTTTATTGTAGTCAGTAAACTCAATTGAATTTAAAAGTTGAATAAATATAATATAATTAAAATAATGTTCAGCTTGTTAGTCTACCATGCTGTAGGTGTCGGGTTATTCCTAGAAGGGCCAAGAAATGTGTTTATACATTTATATATATATATATATATATATATATATATATATATATATATATATATATATATATATATATATATATATATATATATATATATATATATATATATAAATATATATATATATATAAATATGTATATATATATATATATATATATATATATATATATTATATATATATATATATATATATATATATATATATATATATATATATATATATATATATATATATGTATATATATATATATATATATATATATATATATATATATATATATATATATATATATATATATATATATATATATATATATATATATATATATATATATATATATATATATATATATATATATATATATTTGTATATATATATATATATATATATATTCTTCGAAACCTTATCTATGCCCGATGGTGCATAGGGCACTGCATCATATAAACGCAGTGTTATCTTAGTTAACAAATGAGGGAAAGGAGATCAGTTCTCCGCTTCAGATCCCACCCTATGGTAATAATGAATAAATATTAGAGTGAAAAAATCACTTATATTTATTTTAACCCCCCTGGGTATCGAACCCGGGATCTCCAGTACGGTAGCTGAGCATATATAACGATTACACTACGGAGGCATTCACATACACATAAATATTTAAATATAAATCATCCGTACGGAGGAAAATCTAGTGTCTCGTGCAATAAATTATAAATGAACAGAATTTAAATATTGGAAAAACATTTTTTTGCTTAAAATCAAAATTTATTGAAAACATTTTTCTGCGTACCTTTTAAAGTTATTTTATCCAAAATAGATTTTCCGCAAGCTTTGTGTGTACGGTATTGAATATCCCGCACCTTTTATAAAGTGAAAACAGCTCGATAGATGAGTTTATTTGTTTTTATTTTCTGTTACATTTCTCTTCGCTTTATTTCCATTTCCACACTGGTTGAAGTCAAATTGAAATTCTATTTCATCGAGTAAACAAATGGGGCATAAAAAGAAATTCGCTTGGGGTAAAAATAACCGACTGATTCAGATTACACAGGAAAGACATCCCTGCCGAAGACAAAAATAGCCATTTTATCTTGCAAACTTCCGGTGAATTGTCATAATCACATGTACTTTATCATTATATTATTTTTTTAAATCTCAACAAAGAAGAATACATTGAAGTCTGGACATTTAGGGGGCTTGCAACCGTCATATGCTAGTTTAAGTGATCACTTTACACACGCGTGACATTCATCAATTTTACCCACGATTGACAACCACACTACTAATTATTTCGAAACTCTCAAAATTTTGTTACTTTATCATTTATCAGATATCACATATAAGTCAATAAGCTTTGTAAAAACTAGCCAGCTCTATGTATCACTCAATTTTGGGTGCTTTGCCAGTAAATAAATTAACAAAACTTGCCAGTTGTCTCACTCTGCCATTGAACTAATATACACACATCCCTAAATACGAGCAGTTTTAGAGAAATAACTTCTTACTGATATATTCTATTGAGTTTTATTTGTATCACGACTGTTATAACTTAAAAATAATTATACATTTTTAATGTAATATTTAGCAAACATATTAAAAACTGTGTATCCTCATTAGACACATGGCATAAACTAGTCCTGAAATACATCCTGAAATAAGTAAAACAACAATTTTAACGAGAAACTGAAAAGAATGAAAAGAAAGAAGAAACAAAAACCAATAAAAGATAGAAACTGGCAGAAAATATTAGAATTTCTATCATTATTTTTTTTGACATCTCATCAAAGATGAAGAAGAATATGGAAGTCTGGGCATTTGACCGTCATCGGCTGGTTTAAGTGATCACTTTACACACGTGTAACATTCACCAATTCTACCCATCATTGACAATCACACTACTCAAATTCTTGGAAGTTCTATATATATGAACCAATTTAGAAACCTTGTTCATGAATCACTAGAACTTCACTAGAGACATCTATTGGTGAGATGCTAAGAAGCTCTTTATTAAGCAGAAACTTTTATATTAGTATGTGAGGTCCAAATCCTGGATTTCAATCACACACAAGAGAAACGCCTGAAAATACCATTTTCATTTTTATTTCTTTAGCTTATAATTTGACCAGACAATTTATTTACAACATTTTGAGTTTGTCCAAATACTTGTTCACAAAATCTAACAATTCCAGAATTTCTAACAATAATGTGTTATTTTGATCTTTTCTTTTCTTGCACGGAAATCAAGCGCGAGAAATACTGGTTTACATATTTATGTATTTGTCAAATCAGGACGGTAACATTAAAACATGTCGTAGATTTTAAACATTCCCTGTGTAAGTAAATATTGTATTCCAACTCAACTTGTGTCCCAACTTCACGTATAGTACATATACTGAGCTAGTTTTGGAATATCTGCTTGCGTATTGTCTTCGTTAGAGTATTTGTCTACCGTTCATGGGGTTCCCGAGGGATGTCGTTTCCTGAAAATATCAAAATAAATGCGATTTTTTATGGAAATTTCTGATGTTTGCTTAAAAGATCCTGGCCTTTTTTCATAAAGCATAAGACTTTTTACTATACCTATATATGTGTGTGTGCGTGTGTGTGTACGTTAATATGTGTGTACTATGTATATTGTTTCCATCCATATTATAATGATTTACGTATTTGGTAAAATAATTTTAAAAATATTTTTTTCTTTATATTTCGTAATTTTGTGAAAGATTTCAAATTTTTATAACTCTCTCCAAAGAAACCCCCTCTTCAAATGACCCATAATTCTATTATGTGTGTGTGCGTTAATATGCGTGAACTATTGTATATATATTTTTTGCATCTATAGTATAATAATTTACGTATTACCCATAATTCTATTATGAAATTCGTATTTGATCGAGATTTTGACACAGTTTAATTTATTTAAAATATCTGTATTTTTCAGCTTTCTGTTACTACCTGTTTTCAATGAAAAATAGAGGGACAAGTGTTTTGACCATCACAAATATTTAATTTTAAAAAAACTGATTTTTTCTTGTTTTGACTTGAAACTTTATCAATTTTAAATTTTTTTTTTTTAAATTTTAATGTTAATATAAAGTCTCACGTTAAAGTATTCATCTAATGGTTAATAACTATACAAGGCATATAAAAGACATAAAAAATTAATTAGTGCTTAAATATACAACAACAAAAGTTCAGGCAAAAGTGTCGCGCGACAATAATATGCACGTCCGTAATAGCTCTAACCCAGAATTTACATTTCAATAATATACTTATAGAGATAAATCGTCTTTGTGTCACTCACTCAAGGGTTGTGTAGTTTAGGGAATCTTCACACGTGAAGTCGTCACTCCAGCTGCAAAAATTTCCATAAAAATATTTCTTTTCAACCGAGAAACGCGGCATATTTATAACTCTTATTTATTTTTTCATTCAGAAAGCTTAAGGTCCAAATTCCCTTATCAACACGTACGCACTGGGAGAGGATGTCAGAGAAATATTAACCGAAAGCCTTCCGAACATTATGCCCCGGTACGTGCACGCAATATTGATCCCAACCAACATGCGATGCTCTCATAGAGAAGTAAATTGGGGTGTAATGTGAAAAATAAAAAGATACGACTTTCGAAGAAGAATATGCTACTAATACGTTTTCTATGAATAAATGTATACGAATCAGCACCATATTTAAATTTCAAGCAATATTTTTTAAGAGCGCTTTTAGGAAATAAAAGATGGCTGTACCCACCAGAGTTGAATTATCACAGTACGATTTCGATTAAAAATATAATTATAATATATTATTTATTCATATGTGATATGTTATGAAGTCTCTGGTAGCGCATCCCAAATTCCTCAAAGGAGTCCTTATGAGCCACTTCTATTTTTTAACGACTTTTTAAACCGGTTGTCGTTCAGTATTGTCATGAAGTTAATTACACCGATATGAAAATAAATAAATATTCGTTACTAACCGAATTAAAGTAAAGTTGAATTTATTTACACAACGAAGTTAAATTTTTTTTAAATAGTCCCTTGTTTAGTTTCCTGGACTCTCAGCCAAAGTTTCTGGGTTCGAACCCACTTTACCACAAATAAATACATATTTTTAAAAACGAGTCACCTAATAAAAACTGTATACAGAAATATTTCGCTCACTCCTTCAAGAACGTCATAAATCAAAAATCGTAAATTTTCAGTTGTGCGTGTTTTCGGAATGCCCAGAAAATGTACTATATCCCAGCAAAAGAGGCATATTTTTAACTTTATATTTACCCGCTACAGGGCAGAAAGTAATGTTTTTGCATTTTAAGAAAAAGTTTTCGTTTAATTATTTTTTTTAAATATACCAAATGTTTTTTAATGGAGAAAAAAACCTTCATGTTTTACCTAAAAAGATCTGTTTCACAGTTAAAAGTTCAATAAGTGGCTTGATATTTATTTTCAATACATTGTATTATATTATTAAACTTTAATAACGTTCTCTTGAAAAATCAAGTTTTTTTATTGATGACGTTCTTGAAAGGAGTGAGCGATTTGTGTACATAAAAAAATACTTTTTTTTAAATAAAAAAAAAAATCATTATTTTATTCGTACTCTTGTTACACACAACACTTCCCAGTTTGCAAACAACATTATAGCTATCATCTTGATAAATCAACGATACAGAAATCTCCGAAAAAGAGTATTAAAATAATGAAATAGGCATAGAAAATGTAATCAAATTCGTACTGTCAAGTTAAAGTAGCATTTGAAGTGAAAAAATTGTTTTCACAAAATCGGTAGTCGCAAATACAAGAGAGTGGCGGATGTGTTCCGGAATAAATTTAGACGTAAAAAGCTTTTCATTCTACCACCAACAGAGTGGTAGGATTATTTAAAATGCCAAATGTATTTGGTTAACGCACCCTGCCTGGACAAGGGACCTTTAACCCTTTTATATCGCATTAATATAACATTCATATTTTATCGTATTTTCCAACATATTACGAGCTTAAGTCTTTTGAAGATGAATTCTTAAAAAAATCACTTTAACTTCAAATCTAACATAAAAGTATGTTTTTACATTTTTTTATTTATTGCTTTGGGGTTTAATCAGTAGATTGATAATGCCTTTACAAGGCGGTACAATTGTAACGATTTTTTTTTATTTTATGTTTTCAATATAAGATTACATTACATTGGGCTACCGTACTGGAGGTCCCGGATTCCCAGGGGGAGTTAAATAAATAAAAGTGATTTTTGATTGGTACCTGAAACAGAGGGATCGCCTTTACTTTGTTTGATGATGATCACGATAACACTGCGTTTAAATGATGCAGTGCCATATACATCATTGGGTGCGGATAAGGATTTTAAAAAATATATAAAATATATAACTTAGTTGACTCAAATTTTGTGTTTCATTTTAATATTAATGGGATATGTTTTTTGTTAAATAATAAACTAAGGGCATGGGAAAACTTGAGCGAAAGCCTTTTGAAAATTGATTGATAATTCAATATAGATGAAAAAGATTTTTTGGATAAAAATTGTTGTGAACTAGCTCCTTCCAGCATAACGTCAGGCAAAGTGAAATATTGTATTATTATAATATTCGGATCACGCTTAAATACCCCTTTTAAACTAATTTGAAATATCCGTATTTTGAAACGCATTTCGAAAATTTATTAAAATTTCTTTAAAAAAAGAGTGCCAATTTCACACTTTTTTTAAAGAACTATTTGTATTTTTTAATCAAATATAAATACATATGAACGCAAAATGAATCATTTTTACTGATGTTTTGAATTTATCCTACTGCAAACAAAGGCAACACATTTTTTTCCGACTGTAATTCAAAGTATACATTTTTACCTAAATATTGTATTGTATCCGTTGTGTTGACAATAAGACACACGGCATAAAACGTGAAAATCCAAAATAATATTATACGGCTAATAAACGGGCAACTCTATTTCATACTGTTCTAGCCACTAGGTATGTTTTAACTACTCCACATTAAAATAATGAAATGAAACACTCCATGTCTTTTTATTGTAACCAATATTTTTCTTAATGACTTAAACCTCAGTTTAAGCAGAAAAAAACTAAAAAAATATTAAATAACTTCATTTTTAGTGTGTCAAAATTGCGTTTGATAACAAATTTTACGAGACAATCACTCAGAGGAATGTTAACCTTCGACTTGAGAATAAACAATGTATCGTAAAATGTCATAGTGAAGTACGATTGGATAAGTATTTTTAAAAGGGAGTTTTGGCAATCATCCATAAAATAAAATAAATTATTGAGGTAAAAATAAATGTAAGTCATTACATTACCGTTAAAATAAAATATTATACCAGCAATAATATATATGAAGAACAATGAAATCAAAAGATGATGTACATTTTTGTCCAATGTGACGTTTCATCCATCTAAAAGATAAATATTCAACCCACATATTAAAACGAAAATTTTAACTGCTCAAATGCGAGTGAATTTCTAACAGAAGACATGTGTACAAAAGATGTCTGTGTACGTTTTTTACTAAAAGGGTCAAACCTCACATCAGGACAGTTTTTGGAAATGAACGACAATGCTGAAAACCACAAAGAAGGGATTCTTTGTGACCATCGGCCAAGGAAAACATCAAAGGAAAATGATTTATTAATATGATTAAAAGTCCTATTTTCTCAGTTTTTCTCTCCTGGTTGAATTATTTAAAATGAAACTTGTTACGATAGAGTAAGGCTCAAATTTCTTTTTACCATTACTAAAGCGAATTAAAAATATTTTAATAAATAAAGGAACAAAATAAAGGTAATGAAGTATATTCCAACATTTTAGTGATATATGTATTTGTAAAAGTATCTTGAAACTTGCAACATCACTTTGAATTTGTAACTACCTTATCAGCTTTGAAGACTTGTTAGAAATTTCGCATTTAATTTCGTTTCATTTACCGAAATATGAAAGTAAAACATTTACTTAGTCAGAGGAAGATAAAAACATAGTGATCACCGTTGAAATGCTATTCATTAGGCAAATGTGTAGAAAAAATTGCAACACGCATCTCAATCGAAATACATCAAACAAATTTCACACACCTCTTTTGGTCAAAAAAACTTTAGAAACTTTGAGAAGAGATTATTATGCAATACAATTTTACAATCTGCTTGTACTATCCATAAAGTCATTGAGAAATAGAAACCAACTATAAAAGCTTGTATGGTAAATGGATAGTTAATGTGGTTGGATCTGAAATATTCGTATTATTCGACCATCTCGAATTTGATCGGATAAACGTTTTTCTTTTACAATATTTATATGTATTTGTATGTACATTTTACAATATTTATATATAAATTTAAAAATAAACATTGTAAAATGTACCCTCGAAACGGGAAAACTCAATGAGGATACATTTTTGTAATTTATACACAATTTGGAACAAAAAAAAATTGTAAATACCAATAAATTATTTTGACCGAATTTCACTCTCAAACCATTCTCACCATTTTTTTTTAAATATTTGCAAGATAGCAATGCACCTTAAAAATTGTCTTCACTATAGAAATATAAAAGTGTGCTTTAAATAACAAAATATAAACTTCGAAATTTAAAAAAATAAATAAAACTGTTAAGCAGTCATATTATTTATTGATTCGGCATTAACTCTGTGTTTTCTATTCCCCTGTCGATGAAAACAACTGTAGTTTAAGAAAATCGTCGTGTGTAATGAAATAAAACACTATAAATGGTTTTATACAAGTTTTAATTTTTTTTAATAATTTAAGTAGTCTGTGATTTTTTTAACGCAAAATAGTTATTTTGGTTTTGTTTTGTAGATAAGATAATGATGGGTGGACCAAAATAAATCCCAGTGACATCACAGGGAGTTACTTATCTATTCACGAAGTCCGGTCGTCTTATCTAATTGGAGATCATAGAATGTCTGGTCGGCAGTGGAGAAGGGGAACTTTACCCTCGGTCCAAATCTCACATCCGGGTCACAAGTGTTTAAACTCAAAGGATTTATAATATCCAACAGAGCCTCAAGTAAACATTGTAAATTATAAATGAATAATGAAAGGTACAACAACCGAGTTTTAATAGCTACATTCATTATAATATTTAACACTCTCATTATCATTCATCGTTTATTTTGTGTAATATCATTTTTAAAGTGGCTTTACACAATGTGAACGATGAATGATAAGGAGAGTGTTACTTTTGTTTTTATTCATACGGAGTTATTAGTGTGTAATTTTTTTATAGTATACATAATTAAGTTAACTGAAAATTAGACTTGTCTACATTTGATCTGATGATGGGATGGATTTTTCGAAACCGGTAGTTATGAAGTAGTGTTTTGAAATGAAAATGCAAAAAAGCTGTCAAAAAGCGCGTTGCCTACCACTAATGTTTTTTATATGACGTATGTTTTTGTTGTTTTTAACAGATGTTACTGTAATTGTTAAAAACTATTTTTGTATTTTTTTTTGACATCTGTTATATTTTTATTTATATAGATATAAACACGTTGACATTCAAATGGAACGTTATGTAAAATTTTCAAACCAATCTGTAAATAACATATAAAATTTAAATGTTTTATCAAAATCTTAACTGTAGATTAAGAATTTGAACAAACATTTGCAATTTTATTGATCATTAATGAATTCGGTAGTGTAATGGCAAAGGGGTATATCTGTCAAATTTTTCATTTTCTAAGTTTGTTCCACAAAATGTCTCAACAGTGTTTTCCATAATCTGGCAGAAGGATATAGCTGATGTTGCAATACATTTTTAGTTTTATTAAGATATGTACATATGCTATCCGAAAAAAATATTTAATTTCACAAGTCTGTTCTTGCTCTCCTGTAAAATTTGGTCTGAGACAGATATACCCCTTTGCCTTTACACTACCGAACTGTATAAACTATGAGTCACATTTCATATTTTCGATAATTTTATTACAAGAACATTTAATGATTTTTTTTGTTTACTTTATTATATTGTGCAAAGATATGTTAATTTTTTTAATTAAAAGCATTCATAGCTGTGTGGCATGGTAATAAACCGGTTTCGGAAATTTCCCGAAACCAATAGTCACAAATAAGTGTTTCAAAATTGGTATTGCACAAATTAAACAATGGATGGTAAAGAGATATATATTATTTCAACCTTCATAATGGAAATGTCAAAAGATTTCGATAAAAATAAATCAACAAAGGAACGTCTACTAATCTAAATGTTCAAATATGTGTACGATGTCTCTGTCATGTATAATAAATAATAGTAAATTTATTTAAGCGATTCGTGACCTTCATAAATTACAAAACTCAACTGCTTTCGGCATCGGATGAAATTGTAACAAAACATTACCTGCTATATGTAAACCTTAAGGGTTCAAGCAGATCACAATATTATTTAACGCAATTTATAATATTATTGTTATCATATAGAAACTTGAGAAATACAAGCATTATGTAACAGAATTGGGGTATCGCCCTATCAAATCTCGTATAATAACTCATAAATACGTAATAACACCCCCCTCGCTGCCAAATTACCTTTGCATACCTTTCATGTGAGTGGAGTAAGCCGTTGGTAGTAATTGATATAGTTAATTAATATGGAAGGGTAGTCAAGAAGCTCTTTGTAAAGATGCCTACTAGCACTGTAAATATTTATATGGTGTACAGTTTGTACGAAGACTTGCAGTCCCCAACGATTTTCTCTCTCAAGTGTAAGAAAAAAATGTAGTTTTTTTGGATGTAGTTAAGATATGGCAAAAGTAAATGCGTACATACAGTGGTAACATTTTATTTGATTTATCTGAAGTTTTTTGTGACGTTTTTTTAGTGGAACAGGATTTTAAATAATAAAATAATAACTTATATCTATCATATATCGTTTTATCGCACATTCGTCTAAGAAATCACATTTTAACATAATTCCAAATTATTCCTACCTTTTTATCAATTTTATGCTTCACTTCCATGTATTTTTTTTTATAATTACATTTATTAAAATATACACATAAATATTTTGGACAGTTTTCTTCCAATTTAAATCCCAGCATGCCAGTGGGAAACTTTACGTTTTTTAAAATCTAGGTCTTTTTTATATATTCTCATCCACCTCTACAAATACGATTTTTGGCTCGTTAGTTTTTGATTACCTGTCAATGGAACATCTATGGTTTTCGAAACTAGACCTGTGAAATGAAATAAAACTCAATTAGTGGTCTAATTTTTATAAAGTTCGAATTAAAGTGTCTACAAATTCAATTTTAATTATTCAACAAACAACAAATTTACATCTCATAGGGGATAATCACTCTCGGGACACCCTGTGTGTACAAATTGGTACATTCACTTAAACGCCCCGAGGAATAACAATTATTATTATTCAAGTAATGGTAGTTCTAAGAATCGTTTGAGTAATCTTAATAATCCTTTAACGAAAGCAATATCATTAGAGAAGGTTTTGGAATAGAATTCTGCGTACTTGGGTGCCACTTCGGAGTACGCAATATCATCAGCTTCGAGCAGTAATAATAATTTTAAAACATAATAAAAGTTTCTTTACGTTTTATTACTAAGTTTCGAAGTAAATAATAATTAGGTTTGTTCATTTGTTTTTACAACATTCTCGTTTATGTATTAATTTTAAATCAAACACAGATTTTTTGAGTCTACTAAGTTGTATTTTATTAACAAAAAACACATAAAAAATTATATTGTGACAATTGTTTCGCCGTGTTAGGGCTTCTAGAATGTTGTCACATTTATTGTCCCGGAGAAATCTGGAAACTTGATTTTTATAAATAAATTTATAAATAATCGCATATAATTTATATTTGAAGCACTAACTTTGTGATTTTCTATTTAATAATTAAAATGTCATTTCGTTTAAAAATCACTATAATTTTTTTTATAACTTAATTATAATGTCTACCGGTGTCGAAGCTAACCGCTTCTTTATCAAGACTGACTTATACTAAAACACACCCTATGTAGGTACTTAAAAAAAATCAAAATATTTTGATGGCTAGGCAAAGGAGCTTGCGTAGATCTCACGTGGCTTTATTTTTTTGTGTAGATTAGCAATCACAGTCAAAAGGGATCAGGGTTGTTGAATGAAGCCACTTGAGATCTACACAAATAGTCTTTTAGTATTAATCAGTCTTGATAAAGAAGCGGTTAGCTTCGAAATAGACATTTTAATTAAGTTTTAATAAAATATTTATAGTGATTTTAGAACAAAACGAATGTTTTTGACCAGAATTTTCACTCACGTATTACATGAAATTATTGTTACTTTATACATAAAGAGTAAACCCACTTACAAGTAGCTTAAGGCTAAAAAACTTTAAATGTTTAAGACTAAGTAAGGCTATGATGAGCAGTGTTGCATAAGCTATATTTCCGTAGCTATATTTAGAGTCATTTAGGCATAAGTTTTTTTTTTGAAACACACATTACAAAAATTGTTTCCATCTCAGATAAGTTCGTCAACACAAAAATTGTTTTCATTAAAATAAATTCATCGTGAATGCGAAGTACTTTTCCTGGTTACTTTACCCTGCCGCGCCCAAAGAAATTTCATTCTAAAATGATTTATTTTTATCCACAACATAATGCATGATTTTACTGGTGGGATAAAGTAGAACTACTAACTGAAAAATATGAAGAAAAAAAGGTAGGTATATTAATTTCAATATAAAGCAATTCCGTTGATATTTTTTCGAAATAGACATTTTAATTAAGTTTTAATAAAATATTTATAGTGATTTTAGAACAAAACGAATGTTTTTGACCAGAATTTTCACTCACGTATTACATGAAATTATTGTTACTTTATACATAAAGAGTAAACCCACTTACAAGTAGCTTAAGGCTATAAAAAACTTTAAATGTTTAAGACTAAGTAAGGCTATGATGAGCAGTGTTGCATAAGCTATATTTCCGTAGCTATATTTAGAGTCATTTAGGCATAAGTTTTTTTTTTGAAACACACATTACAAAAATTGTTTCCATCTCAGATAAGTTCGTCAACACAAAAATTGTTTTCATTAAAATAAATTCATCGTGAATGCGAAGTACTTTTCCTGGTTACTTTACCCTGCCGCGCCCAAAGAAATTTCATTCTAAAATGATTTATTTTTATCCACAACATAATGCATGATTTTACTGGTGGGATAAAGTAGAACTACTAACTGAAAAATATGAAGAAAAAAAGGTAGGTATATTAATTTCAATATAAAGCAATTCCGTTGATATTTTTCGTTCTTCCCCTCCCAGAAATTTTTCTTTTAAAATAACTTAAGTTCAGCTTTATAACAAAAAATAGATCTGGACAATAATTCCGTATCAAGTGAACCATAAAAAGAGGATATCTCTTTTAAGGTCTTTCCTGCTTTTCGTGTTTTGGATTACGTTCCTATTTATGAAGCCGCATCCCTTAAGTTGGAAGGGTAGATTGCGTAGCTCGGGTAGAAAAATTATATATCCCGATTCCTTATGGGCGGCTTCTTGTCGAACGGTCCGGAATAAAATAATTTGAATCGAGATAAATTCCGGATCTAAAAGATTTAAAGTGATATAGGGATCCCACGGGGTGCTTAAATTATTCAAATTAATTCAGAATTACCGTTCCATTCATCCGAAATGATATCGAAATTGAAATTTATCGATCTATTCATCCATGCAACATAATGTTTTTTTGTAAATTTATTACAGCAACTTTAATCGACTTTAGTTTAATTTAATTTAGTGCAGTCAATTTGATATCCGATAATTAATGACCGTTAATAATAAATGATAAATTTGAGGTATTTACTTTCATTAATTACAAATTATTTTAATCGTCAATCGATGCCGAAGAAAATTACATCTTCCTTAAAAGTAATCTTAATGGATGAAAATGAAAATTTTAAGTTTATTTTATTTATTGAAAATTATAAATAACCTAACATTTTTGTGGTTTCATATTTAATATGCATAAAGAAATCTGATAGAAATGTGTAATCTGTATTTGTATATAATAGATTTTATCTTATAGATTAGAAGAAATAGTGGTATTTACCAATTAATATTTTATTTAAAAGTTATAAAATAAATATATAAAATAAAATAAAATATATGTTTTTTTTTATAAAACGTGAGTTAATATATATGTTTTTAAAAGGTACATTTATATATTAAATTTGGTTGATATTATTCAATATTTTAATATATATTATATAAACTATCTGTCAACGTGATGTTTCCTGAACGCACGAATACATATAGAATGTATAAATTTAAACATTGTTTAAATATCTACTTCTTGTCTTAATAATATCTTATAAGATAAAGAATCTAGTAGAATGTAAATAGATATAAGCTCATGAAATTCATAATTACGACAATATACTAGAAACGTGATGATTTTAAATGGATAAAAGAAACAAATAGGCAATGAGGATGTGGTGAATCTTTATTTATGTATAGACTTTTCTTTTTAAGGTCTACAAAATTATAATAATATCGCCTTTTTATAGTAACAAGGTCAAATTTTGAATGGAAATTCTACTAACACTAATTTTTCCGACTAAAAAAATGTTAGTTATTTGTATCATATAAAACCCATTATTTAGTGTTAAAAGCACTAATTGAATGAAATAATAAATTGTTAGACAATTTTTACAAAGCATGAAAAACACAAAAAACAGGGTAATTACCAATATCGCCAAAATGT
Organism: Brachycentrus maculatus; assembly: GCF_059751285.1. NCBI lineage: Eukaryota > Metazoa > Arthropoda > Insecta > Trichoptera > Brachycentridae > Brachycentrus > Brachycentrus maculatus. Next base: position 232,498 of record NW_028281471.1, read on the forward strand.
CATACCCGTCATATTTTAAAATTATATTCGATGTAACAAAATTAAGAATTTTTAAGTCTCATTCTTCTGGGTACCTTCCAGAGGGTTTTGACATGTTCTCAAAGCGGAATTTTGGTTGTGCGAGCACGGAAATGTTCCCGAAATACATACATTTTTCGCATTCCAGAACATTTTATAAAATGTGGGTACGGAATTCTGGAATAAGAGGACGCCTTTAAAGGTAAACGCATAATCTTTTTAGAAAATTTATCGTTCAAAAACAGAATTAAACAGGAACTTACGAGTATAATAAGAATACGAGATGATTATATCGCATAAAAAATCGTGGTTTAATATGTTCGAGCTCTTTGTTTTTTTGGTATACGTATTTATCTGCAAAGTAAAAATGATTTTAAAAAATTACCTGAGCAATTACTTTATCCTGAAATATGGTAATTCAAAATCTTGTAAATATTTTCGTTGACTTACCTATAGTAAAAAACTATTTTTATTCTATCAAACACTTGATTATTCATCCTTATTTATCCATATTATAGATCTCATAACTTGAGATAAAACATCTTTCATTTTATATGAAAAAAGATGGAAGTCTGAGCATCCCTGGGCTATCGATCTGGCATTTGGCTGGCTTAAGTGAACACTTTATACACTCCGCCTTTGCCTCCATAGTGTAATAGCCAGCACGCTCGGCTACCGTTGTGGAGGTCACGAGGGGGGGTCAAATAATTTATATGTGATTTATTTATTCTTATATTTATTAAATTTTACCCTGGACTGGTACCTGAAGTGGACGGCTGATCACCTTTTCTTCATGCGTTAACGATCAAGATAATACTGCGTTTATATAATGCAGGGCCCTATGCACCATTGGGGGCGGATAAGGGTTTGAATGAATGAATTAATTCTATTACAGGGTAACTTTCACCTTTCTGGACATTATTGAACATCAATTAGGCATTATTTTTTGGAATTTGTATATATGAAATAGTCTTAGATCCCTTTTACAAGTGGGTACAATGGAATAGATTCAGACATATGACTAATTATAGGGCCATCTATTAAATTAATGAAAAATCAATTACTTATCACAGGTCATAAGTTCTGTAAGTACCCGGACTTCCATATTCTTATCCATCTATGTAGAGATGTAAAGGATATTAATAAAAGTATATTTTTTTATTTTAGAAAGGCCTTATTTCATAGGATTGCGGGTTTCTGATTGAACGGGGAGCAGGTAAATCGTTCAAGCTTTGAAGAATTCTCTTGGAACGTCTTGTATAAATAATAGGGTAATTTCAGAAACTACCGTAGTCCTTAACTCGGTTTTCTACCGCCTACCGGTTGATAAAGATGTTAAAAATATTAAAAAACCGAAGGCCGGTTGAAGTAAAAGCGTTAATTTCAAATGTTGGCAACTCCGTTTTAAAATAAGATAGATAAAATAAAACGTTGTTTTTCACTCTCACTGCTCGATGATAACGATGATTTTTATTAATGTATTCTTTATTGTTATTGTACATATTTTATTAACACTTTAAAAAGCATTAGTGGTTAATTAAAAAATATTAAATTTTAATTAAAATTAATTTTTATAATTTTTGGTGACTATTCGTGAATAAAATTCAGTTTCCTTTACAAAAATCTTCAAAAATGTAATATTAGCCCTGCTTTTGTATCAATGTTCATTCAAAATTTTAAGTAAATGAATTAAGTTGAGAGGTATAAATTCATCTTTCTTGATGGAAATCCTCAATTTTTTTAAATCTTCAATTTCCTGAAGTTATCACTGATTCCCTTGAAATTTTGACACAACAATGAATTTGAATACTTGTGACAAGTAAGAATATGTTGTTTTTTTAACCATTTTTTTAACCATGAAAATTACAGCGTCGTCTGTTGAACGTAGCAGCTATTCCAACAATTACAAGCACTGCTCATGGCGACAAGCGTACTTCTTGGCAGTATAACAAAACTGGAAAAATATTGTATAACCACGAGCAGTAGACTAGGAAAACTTGACAAGATCAAGTATTTCAAATACTTAAAAGTAGTCATGTCAGGAGTCGGAATAATCCGTGGGTATTTTTGAGGTTTTCCCCCACCTCCGCTGTGTAGCGATCAGCACACTCGACTACCGTACTGGAGGTCCCGGCTTCGATTCTCAGGGGGGTCAAAAAAAATTGGTCATTTTCTCTCTCAAATTAATGTAATATCAACCTGGACTGGTACCTGAAGCGTAGGGCTGATCACCTTTCCTTTATGTATTAACAATCAAGATAACACTGCGTTTATATGATGCAGTACTCTATGTACTATTGAGTCCATAGAACATCACCGTAATACGGTGCACCACCGTAATACGGTGTTTGAAAATGATGCGGAATGCATCGAAATACTTGTCAAAATAGATTTATAGAAAAAGTAGTATTTACTAAGTAAAACTTATAATTTAAAATAATAATAAATTAATAATAAAATAACAGAGGCACCATTTATGTAGAAAAAGATACTATTATTCTCGTCGAAAAATACCAAAATGGATTTTTATAGTTCTGACGCTAGTGAACTCGAGTACTTGAGAGAAAAAAAACTGAGTTATTTGAAGTCATTTCAACCATTTACGGAATGAAAGGTGAATACCAAAATTATCCAATCTTTGAAAGGGCTAAACATTTTGGATAGTAAAGTACATCATGGTTCATGAATGGGACAGGCATTATCATTTATTACCAGGAAGCCGTTGGGTTGTATTGAAAAAAGGCAAACCTAGACTATGTCACAATACGTTGATATACGACAACGCATTAGCCACTTTTGCTCTTTCGTGGGTCGCATTCAGTAATGCGAAGGTCCATTTTTATTGACCCATTCTTAGGCCACCACAATTTGTTATCTTCTTATGTGGATGTAACATCGTGTTTTGTGTATTTTACGAGTCATTTTAAAACATTATATTAGAAAAATATTATTGTGGCATTAGATAATGCTGATATCATAACTAAATGACACGAAATATATTACATAACTAATTAACTAACCATCACGCCGCATCCCCGCCGGGGTCAACAGAGAGAATACAAAGCCACACCAATCTGTCTTTGCTAACAAGCATTTCCTCTTCCTTATTCATGCACTATCTTTAACAAAACCCGCCAATTATTTCTATTATTTAAAAATATTTAACATTTTTAAACATTGAAGTTTTCCTCGGTCTTCCTCTGCTTCCATTACCAACTGCATTCGACTCGTTATAGTATAGTTAATAAATTTGTTTTACTGTTCTTCTTCACTCATTAGATTCATATGTCCAATCCATCTCAATAAATCTTTCTTAATTGTATCGATTATGCTTATCTGAGGCCTTGAATTATTTCCTTATATTACCATTCGAACATGTAGTATACATCGTCTGGCCGCACATTCCTTAGAGAAATCGCATTTTGTCTGCATTCAGTCTTCTTTCATCCTTCTTTTGCTAACTAGGGTTGTAACCAGGACTCCGTTAATAAATATAATGGGTACACGTGCGTGTATAATGCAATTAAAATTGTATACAATGTAATGTGTTTTCACATTTAATTGAACCCTTATGCAGGTTTATTTATCCTGATAAAGTAGTTAAAATCATTACTTATATCACAATTAGTCAAGGTATAGCATGTTCATAAAAGAGAAGATTACTAAATTAACTAAAGAGAAGATTACTAATGATAAGTCACCTTATCATTCATCGTTCACTTTGTGTAATACCAATTTAAAATGTGAATAATGAATGATAAAGAGATTGTTGTATTACCATACCACAATGTTAATTGTGCTTTTATATACTAAATATATGTTTCACCAAATTATTTTATCACTCAATTTTACGAGTGAGCCATTAAAAATAATATTGAGGAAACAAATAAAAAGCGATTGCTCATTAACTGTAAGTGCCCACTATTGAAAAATCTGGCCTCTCCACTAATATTCTCAAATTACAAACCTTCCTTACGCAAAGCATTCGTTTTGCTGTGTTCCTAAGTACACTCTAGGAAGGGAATTAATACAACATTTATTCGGGTACTAACGCGCAGCATTCTTACCGAAAAAAGTGCGCCCTTAAATTTAATGGTCCTGTCGGTGTAGATTTCCTCGAGAAATGACGATACGTACCTTGGATATAGCGGTATCTGATAGTCACAACCCTAGGTTGAGCAATCTCCCTATTACCGTCCATTAGGGCAGAGATCTCCAAACTTTTTTGACCACATACCCTTATGACGAAAATAATTTTATATATTCTTCTTTACGTGTCGTGTTGGGACGTTGACTTTTGGGAAAATATTCCGTACTCCTGTATATTGTGGAGCCAGGAGATTTGCCTTTTTACGACCCTGATCTTATCTTTGATGATCAGTTGCATTAACTTGTACTTTTCTCTTCTGAGCACATGTCCCAAAAAAGATAATTTTCACATGGAAAAGTGCAAAAAGCAAGGTTTTTAAACAAATTACCTGTATATATGTACATTCAATTTATAAATTAAAAGATAATTTTTAAATTGAAATTTAATGGGAATATTTTGAATCGATTCTGCAGTATGGAATTATAGGCTGGAGAGGAGCTTAAAGGACAAATATAAAATCACTCTCAATTATTCAAAAATAATATTTGCAAAAATAATCCTTAAAAAGCCCAGAACTTACCCTTCAAAATTAATATTTGAAGAACTTAATGTACCAACAATTGATTTTTTTAATGAAATCTCTATCTTACAAACTTTTAAAGAAAAAACAACTGAAGTGCAAAATTCACGTAACTCTAGAGTTTCTAATAATTTAATATTGCACAGATGTAAAACAACAGCAGCTCTAAATCATTATACGTACGAAGGTAAAAAAAAACTTTTATAAACTTCCGGGAAACTTAAAATCTATAAAAAAATTATCAAACCTTTAAAACTAAATTTAAAAAACATTTAAAACTCACCCTTACCTAAACTCCTTACCAAGGAATATTTTTTATTTATTTTTTTTTTTTAATTTACTTTGTTTATAAAAAAAATGTAAAACGAACTCCCTCTCTAAACACAAGTATCTACTTTATTAGAGAGGTAGAAACGTTATATTTGAATTTTTTGTATATTTACCAACTATTTTGTTTTATATTAAATATGTATTTTGTGAAAAGAAAATGTAATAAAAAAAAACAAAACGATTGAATTTGTTAACTGACTTAAGAAAAAAATAAATCCTTCCATCTTTTCATGTAATTTGGAGATCTTTCGCTACTTTCAATTAATTTTCGTATTTGGTTTTAATTAATGTCATTGCAGATAATGCTGCTTCAATAGGTTAAAATTTGCTCAACATGCCAACACTGGATGAAACGTACTCTCTTTGTAAAATAATTGACTAACGTTCGTTTGTATTCGAAGTGGTCGTGAACCAATTTCTTGTCGTAAGCCCTATTTTGGAATTAGATTTTGATTTAATTTTGCGAGTGAGAGTGCAAAGTATTTTGAAGAAAAAGTGGCATATCCCCTTGAATTTTCAGATCACCCCACATTGAAGACCACTGCATAACACCTTTGAGGGTAGAAATAAAACTTTATTTAACTTGTATAATTCGTGGTAAAAATTACAGTCTTGATTGTAAATTCACGTGACTATGCTAGATTATAGAGTTAAGATTACGGTTTTATGATTTTAACGTTGGTAAATTAATGTAGTGGGTGAAAAATGCTTCTTATGTAATATGTACGTAAAGCCATTCCTACGCCTATAAAAATAGCATTTACATTGTAACAGTGGCTATTTGAAGAAGGAAAAAAATCGTTCTTTATCGTTATTCAATTAAATTATATTTTTCTCTAACATTTTATGCTTTTAATACAGAGATTCAAATAATAAAGCTGTGATACGAATATAAATTAACTCAATTATCTACTTCTTCTTTTAAGCCTTATCTGAGCCCAACAGTCAATAGAGTACTGGATTGTAGTAACGCACTGTTACTTTGATCGTTACATACGTGATGGCAAGGTGCTCTTGCTTTATTTTGTGCTTCAGGTACCAGCCCAAAGTAATATTAAATACATATGGCTGTGTAACATCAAGAACCACAACCAATGATGCTACTTTTTCTTTCTTAGACATTGTATTATATTTTTATTACTCTTATATTTCTCTTGCTACAATAGTGCTGCGTTCTTCAACCTGAAATTCTATTGTTGCTTTTAACCTATCAAACATAATTTGTGTATATAAACAGCTTAGATCAGGGGTTCCCAAAGTGTACGCCGCGGCGCCCTGGTGCACCGTAAAAAGTAAAGAGGGGCGCCGTGAGTCGATCCTCTATCATTATCTCGAATATTCTCGGGTACCTATAAAGCAACAATTTCTTTTTTGAGAGCCAGTATCTTTCTACCCTACTGCTTTTATTGTAGGTACCTACCTATTTCTTACGACTCTAATATATGTATATGCTTATATAGTCTCATTGTCTTTTCCAAATAGCTCACTTAAGTAGAGCGCGTGACAAAATACTAAATACTAAAACTGTAAGTGCGCCGCGGGCTAAAAAAGATTGGGGACCACTGGCTTAGATTATCATTCGCTTTATGAACAGTAATATTTTTAACATTTATATTATACTTCACAGATATTTTTATATTAATTGTACACAATTCGATTCAATTGTTTAATACTAAATTAACTGTATTTAGCCAAACGTTGCTGTGGCTCTCTGCCCGGTTAAACAGATAAGAAATAAAATAAAAACCACATATTCTTATATGTGTAATTTTGCAATGTTTGTGAAGCAGTACAAATATTTAAAATCTATGAAGCAACAATGCAAGAAAAAAAGACGACGGTGGTCAAGAAGCACATTATTTGCCTTAAGCAATTTTTATTGTTGAGTGTTTTTCCGAGTGTTCAACAGATGGCGCTGCTATTGCGACAAAAATTCTGTTCAAAAATAAAACATGTTTTGAACCATCACAGAAGTATGATATTAATTGTAAAAGCAAGACGTGGAATTAAACATTGGATCAAGATTTCAAAGCAATTGGCAAATATTTTAATGAAATTTAAAAAGGGATCTTGTAAATTTTATGTATAAAGATTATGATATTACTATATGGTAAGTGGACTAATGTTTGAAAAAATCTGATCACCCGTTATAAAAGAACCCATATAAATAATAAATGAAGTACGAATAGTTAAATGAGAGAGCAAATTAATCAGGAAATTAAATCAGATTTTGATTTTAACTTTATATTAAATATTTTAATTAGAATAATGAAATCTTTTAGGGTAGCTAAAAGGTAAACTCGGGACAAGACAAGATTATATTTCTTGAAAATTCAGGTTGAATAGAAATATCTAAATAATTTTCAATTTCTGAGGGGCTTCAGAAAAACAATCATCTAAAGTCCTTGACTGCCTTTGTTGATTTGATTGGAAATAACGCAAGATTTTATTACGCTGATTAAAAAATAATACCCACTTACTTTTTCTTTTGGAAAGATGAAGATAATTTATGATTTTATTTTTAATCATCCTGCACATAATTACAAATTACAGTAATATGCTCTCATTGAGATGTGAGTGAATAAAAAACAATGTCTTTTTATTTCATAAAATAATATATCAATATGATCCAAAGAGTTAATGTTTTCAATATTCAAAACATTTCACAATACTTATTCATAAAACTTCATGAAAAAAAAATGTTTATGATATGCTTTCAAATACAACATGGCCAAATAATCAGATCTACTTATCTTCATTATCTAAATATGAATAGCTCTTTTAAACTACATCTCATTATTTAATGACTTTATCGATAAAAACAGCAGATTGTATATCTTTATTGCGTAACAATCAAAGTTCTTTTGACCATTAGAGATGCATGTGTAAAGTTTTGTTTGATATTTTTCTGTATTTTGAATATTAAAGTTTTATATACGTTTCTTTAAAGTGTGTTAATTGAGGTGCTTTTTTGTGTTATGTGACAGTCATTCTTAAATACATATCGCTCACTCCTTTCAAGAACGTCATTTATCAAAAATCGTAAATTTTAAGTTTTGCATGTTTTCAGAATGTCCTGAAAATGTACTATATCCCAGCAAAAGAGGCATATTTTTAACTTAATATTTACCCGCTACAGGGCAGAAAGTGTTGTTTTTGCATTTTGAAGAAAATAAATTGTTTAATTTTTTTTCAAATATACTTAAAAAATTTCAAATGGAGAAAAAAGATTCAGGTTTTACCTTAAAAAATCTGTTGCACAGTAAAAGGTTTAATAAGTGGCATGATATTAATTTTCAATACATTTCATTATATTTTTAAACTTTAAAAACGATATCCGGAAAAATCAAGTTTTTTTATTTATGACGTTGTTGAAAGGAGTGAGCGATATGTAAGAATTGTTTTGCTATATTTATAGTTGGTTGACTGTCATAAGTTGTTATTTGTTAAATATTTCCTCTGTGAGGAAATTAAATCCACTTTTACTTTTATATTTAATACGTATGGTTTTATAGATATAATTTTTTTTTTTTTGTAATATTTTTAGTTTGCAAATAAACATTTATATTATATTATAAACATTAATTGCAAACTGCTCTCTTCTATAACATCCAATGGAGCAATATGGCGCTGCATCAAATTAATGCAATATATATTTGATTGTTTATTGCAGGGGTCGTAAATCTGAGGTCTTTTGACTTCTCAAATACAACCTTTTAACTTGTGCTTAATTTTTTTTCATACCGTAAATTTTTTTTTTTTAAGCGTGGCCTAACGATGAATCAGATAAATTAATTTCTAATCCCTGGCTTATTGTATAAAAGCAAGGTGATCAGTTATGCTTGCAAATGAAATTGTTTGTAAATAGAAAGATAATTTATTTTGTTTTCAAGAAAATTTAAGTGGTACTTTGTAATTTATCATAAATTCCTTACATAATTAATCAAAAGATATATTTTCTTACGAATTTGGTTAATTGAAAAGTTTACTCTATAATTATAAGTAGAAAATTAAGTAGTTTTTTGGTTTCCCTTATAAATATTATAATATTCAGTTCCACAGAGCAAATTCCACTCAAATTAATTACTTAACTCGGCGTTCAATTATGTTACAAAAGAACGAGGACTGAAATTTGAAATACCGTTATTAAGCTTTCGAGAACTATACAGTATTATAACTCTCAATCAAAATTTCCGAATGTTTATATCAAATATTTTCATTCACCCAATCTGTTAATTAAATCAACATCCCGAGGCTTTGTTTGTGTTGAAATTAATATAACAAGATATGTTAATACGTCTTGAGCCGATATAAGTCCTTGTGGAATTCACAGCTTAGGAAATTTACTGCAAAGATTAATTTCTCTCTAAAGGCGCTGGACTTAAAACGTCAATTTTGCTTTATAAAATCACACTATACAGTCAAATGTGATTAATTTATATCATACCTATATATCGTTTAATGTGGAGTAGAGTTCCTTACTAAGCGGACAGAAGATCATCTTATTCAATCTTAATCTAGCTAATTAACAATCATGCTGCTTCTTGGCAGGAGTAGGCAAAGAGAATAGAATGCCACACCTATCTGTGTTTGCAAACAATCTTCGCTTCCACCACATACATCTATCTCCACATATGTGAACGCTGATTATTCCGACTCTTGTCCCAACCATGCCTGAGTATCTGAAATACTTGATCATACCAACTTTTCTTCAGTCTTTCTCTGCTTCTATTACTGACCATAATCGACTCATAAATTCGGTTTACTATTTTTCCTCACTCGTTGAATTCACTTGCCCAAACCATCTCAACACATCTACCTTCATTTTACCGATAATGCTTATCTCAGCCTTGCATTAATTTTATCGCCATAAGAATATTTATCATACACCTGACCTGACCCCTTTTAAGGCTTATGAGTAGTCATAGGCTGGTGAATGTGATCACTTTACACACGTATACCCTAATCAACCATAGATACTGCCGCGGACTCGCACGTGAAGCGACGTAAGAATTATAACATACACCATTTAAATGTTTCCAAAATTTAAAAAAATGAGGTTGTCAATTAAAAGTAGAATGGTGAATGTTACTCGTGTATACAGTGATCACTTTAAACTGGCTTTTGACAAGTCCTAATCCTTGTAAATACCCAGACGCACAAATTCTTCCTCATCTTTGTTGAGATACCAAAAATGTAAAAAAATTACTGCTATGCAGAGAAACCCAGATTTGTGAACAAGGATTAGGACATACACAAAAAATAAATTTGTTTTTAATACTGATTGGCGTTAATAGCTATAAGTGATCAAATCCAAAAATTGAATTAATAACGACTCATTTAAATAAAATGTTGTCCGCCTCCGTAGTGTAATGGTCAGCACGCTCGGCTACCGTTCTGGAGGTCCTAGGTTCGATTCCCAGGGAGGTCCAATAAATATAAGTGTTTTTTCACTCCAATATTTATTCCATATTACCCTAGACTGGTACTTGAAGTGGGGGGCTGATCACCTTTCCTTCATGTGTTAACGATCAATATAACACTGCGTTTGTATAATACAGTGCCTTATGCACCATTGGGGTGCGGATAAGGGTTTGAATGAAAAAATATTTAAATAAAATCGTGATGAATTTCGACCCTCCCATCTCTTAAATTTATACTGTTTAATGTGTATGAATCACTTTAAATTCACATTATAATAAACTTACAACTTTCGTCTTTGAAAAGCAGTAAAGTTTTATGGAAAATGACTGGCTTTATTATGTTAATGTCACTCAATCAGCAGACGAATATTATATTGTTTTACTCTGACAGCGTAACTGAATTTTAATTACCTACGTATTAAAAGTGACTTGGTGTGTAGTTCATGCGAAACTTCAACTTTAGTATCTACTCAAATCATCGTCACAACTTTACAGTATCTATGTCAATTATTATTATTAATTTTATAAATTAGTAACAAACTAACTAACTTACCGACTAACCACCACCCCGCTTCTCTGCAGGGGTAAGCAGAGACAATAGAACACAACACCAGATTTGCAAACAATCTTCGCCTCTTCTACATTCATGCATATCCTCATACATACCCTCGTGGTTGGCTGGTTTAAGTGATCGCTTTGTACACGTGTAATTCTTCTTCATCTATGTTGAGATGTAAAAAATAGTGTAAAAAATAACCCCTAATTGGAGATAATCTTTAAGTATTTGGACACATTTAAAATGATTTTTTTTGTTATGTTTCTCATGTATGTGAATATAATCCAGGATTCGGACCTCACATACAAATAAAAAAGTTTCTGCTTAATAAAAGCTTTACATAAGTAATACATATTTGTTCTAGTCACGTCTATTTGTACGCGTGTGTACGAATTTTAAATGAAACACTATTTTTTTACCACTCGAATAAGTGTTAAAAAACAAGTGTTTTATTTATAATTTAATTATATCTTACCTCAAAGTGAATGCCGAAACAATAAATAACATGTGGTTATGTATTTAATGCCTTTCACAATATATAAAAATTACTATATCTGTAAAAGCTGTAACATAGCATGGATAAATAAATAAATGCAGAAAACACTTCTCAATTCAGTTCCAATAATTTGTATGAAAAAAATATTTTTGAATGTACATATTTAATTAGAAACTAAAAACTGATCGTGTCTAAAGTCTTTGTAATCGGTATGTCTAGATATATGAATAAAAAAAACTAAGAGTATCTGGATAGACCATCCTCTCTGCCTACCCCTGCACTAAAATGGGGTGTATTGCTATATAAGCAATGTCCGCGTGAAGTAATTGCAAAATGTAAACGAGATTGGATTGATGTTACTAAGGACTAGTTTGTAATACAAGCGCGTCACCAAACGTCCCTTAGCAATCATTGGTAAGTCAATCTCCATGGTAAATATCTCTTCGTATTTACCAAACAAATCGCAACATCCATAATAAGGGCTAAAAGAGATGCCAAGATTGCAAATCTGTTTTTGTTAATGCAAAATTGTTAAATTGTTAATGTGTAAAAACGCTTTTTGGAAAAAGTATATCGTCTTTTTCGGTTCTATTCATTAAATAAATTAATTTTATCACCGAAAGCTTAACTGGCAGAACACACACTTAAGTTCTAGTTTGCATCTACACTTATGCATGGAAGTGAGACATGGAATAATTAGGATGAAATAGATTTAATGCAGGCGAAATGCAATCTCTCAGACGAATGTGCAGCAAAACGATAAATGATAGATGTTTGAATGGTGATATAAGAAAAGAATGCAAGTCTGAGACAAAAACTATCAATGAAATCAAAAATGGTTTCTTAAGGATGGTTTGAGCACGTGAATCGAATGAGTAAAAAAAAACAGTAAAAACAAATGTAAGGTGAATTTAGTTGAAAATAGAAGCAGAGAAAAACTGAGGAAAACTTGTCATCATCGAGTAGTACAAATACTTGAAAGCGGTTAGGTCAGGAGTCTGAATGAATGTGATCTGAGAATTGTGAATGTCTGAGAATGTGTGAGGAGATGCATAGATATAGAAGAGGCGAGGTATTGCAACGAAAGAGTGGTATGGCGTTCTGTTCTCTTTGCCTACCCCTGCGGTGAAGCGTAATGGTTCATTTTATTTTCTTTAATCGACACGTGTGATTTACCCAGCAAGGCATTGCCTTGTGTAATTTGATGGACTGTCTAAAATGAAGATTAAACAAGGTTATTGGATTGAATTTTACTTTATTTAGATATATTTGATAATATATGACGCGTTTTGACAAAATCAAACACTCCAAACATATCAACAAGTATTAGATAATGTCACATATTATCATATATATGTAAATAAAAGAAGAATTCAATCTAATAACCTTGTTTAATTTTGGATATACCATATTAACCAAAAATATAAAATAGAATTCTACCATCTGTCCGCAGTTTCAATAAATAAATGAGGATTAATTTAGCAGAATGCAAGTCATGCAATTTTCTGAACTCATGAAAATAAAACTTCTTTTGATATTTTACGAACTTCGATTTCTAATATTTACATTATATTTTTCGATGTTAGAGTTTATGATGTCTGTTCTTATTGTGGAAAATCCATTATCCTTACAGAATGTAAAATACAATAATTCATTCATGGTGGAACGAATCTTACAACATCGAATATTTCAAACTAAGATCCTTCGCTTTGAAAAAAATCAAGTACAATTTACGAGTCTGCCTTCTCAGGACTACCTTGAAACGTAATCAGCTGCTTGTCAGTTAAGACAATAGGTTTTAGTATGAAAAGCTAGCTCCGGGTTTTAAATAACTTATCCCTTTGCAAGGAAAAGCTCGTATTTATTTTAGAGGTGTTTTATATTTCTTTCCCGACTTTTCATTCCAACCGACCAATCTTGGTTAAGATGTTAGACTTAAATTAGATTTTGCCAAATTTGTTTGTACGTATACATAAAGTTTTAAAATTACGTTAGTATTAAGCCAAAACAAATAATTGAATCCTGGCCAAAGAAAAGTTATAAAACTACTCTTTCCTACCTTCACCGTTCTAATAAACCGTTCTTTTTTACAAATATTTTTCTTCTTCACAAATCGTTTTCTATGAGATTTGTTATCACTGCCGACAATCATACCTTATTGTGTTTGAATTACGAGTTTTCATAACTTTTTATTTTCTGTAAAATGTAAATTGGTAAATAAAGCATCATCGTTTCACATTACCTAAATAATCATTTTTTGTTTGGCTAGAGAGTTCAATAATTTAAATGATAATAAATAAATTTTATACAATTTGAATCTTGAAATAGATTAAGAAGTTTATTAAGACGAGAATACGAAATTATTCGTAAATCTCAGTCTTCATTAGCCCAGTAAATAATATCTCTTTATAAACTTCTTTGTCTATGTTTAGACATCGATAAAAATCTTGAACTCTTTCTCTTTATTTAATCTATTAATAAAATGTGCATAAATTTATGGGGACTGTGGCGTAGATGGTCGACACCTCAACTGGCGTCTCGGGTTCGATTCCGATTCGATTTTATGTTAATCATTTTATCGTGGAAAAAGGAGCAGAGGAATGCCGATGAAAACTTGATCAAGTACTTCAAATACTTGAAAATTTTTAGGTCAGGAATCGAAATTATCGGCGAATTAATTATGATAAGGAAATACATAATTGTGGAAAAGGCGAAGAATATTTGCAAAGACAGATTCGTGTGGCGTGGTATTCTCTACGCCTATCCATGCGGAGTAGCGTGATGGTTAGCTAGTTAGTTAGTTAGTTAGTTAGTTAATTAAATATATTTGAAAGGATAAAAACGACGTGAAAAAAGGAAACGGAGAAGGAATAGTAGGAACTATGTTGATGAGAGAGGACAGAGAATGGTTTCATAAATCGTGTTATACATTATCTTATATCCGTTTCATCTCGCTAATGTGTGATATATCTGGAACATCAGGATTTTGGTAATTTTCGCTCGTTAGTATGACACAGGCATTCAGAATATTTCGGTAATGAAGTGAATAAGGGGTGCTAAACCCCCAAACACTAGTTCCAACTTTCACACCTGAAGCTTTTGGCAACTTTTTGAAGCCCAACTTCGACGTCAACTTTGATAAACGCTGCGAAGGAACCATTACTCTAACTACGTATTTCATGTCTGTAAGCGACTGCCAAACACACTTTGCATTTTTTACAAACTATTCAAAATATATAAGTTAGACGGAGATGTATTTATGATGAATTGAATAACGTATCATACATATATTTTAAATACTTAACGTTTTTTATATGATGCGGAATGCTTCGAAACACGTGTCATTAAAAATTTTAAGAAAAAGTGGTTTACCAAGTAAAATTAAAAATGAATATCGATAGATATTTCCAAAAAAAACAGCCAAATCAAATAATTAAATAATTTGTTTTCTTTATCATTATTTTTCATTAACGCCGTATACGGTTTTTGAAAATAATGCGGAATGCATCGAAACACATGTCATCATATATTTTAAGAAATAGTGGTGTTAACTATGTAAAATTCTAATTAATAATAGTATAAAATTACCACAAAGTAACTGCCTAATCAATTAATGAAATTTAATTTTTCATTTTCATTATTTTCAATTTTTACAAGCAATATCTGCCCCTTATTTCAAATAGATTAATAAAAATTCACACTTACAAATATCACTAGTGTGGTTTAGGTTAGTTAAAAGATATTGCTTCAAATCAATAAACTGCCAAGTACAATATGTTTTATTAAGTGCAAAGAAAAATTCTAAATAAAAATAAATCCCAAACTTATTTTTAAAGCCATTGATACCAAGGCGTAATAACGTGTCATTGTGTGGCAATAAATATAACAAATTTAAAAAATAAACAAACAAACAAGATAAAACATCAAACAAAAAATTATACAGTTGTAATAATAAGTACGGCTTATAAGCCAATTTGGAAAAAACATTTTTAAACACTGATACTTTAAAGCTCTGATAATTTTCTGATCCCAACCAAATTACTCCACGGACTGACAATATGAATCTGTTAAAAACAGGGCATGAAAATTGAGATTTTTATTGCTGTTAGAACCCATCAGCGCAGATGAACGAAACATGGATAAATACATTTTCATTTGTGGTCAAACATTCGAATTTATATTTATACTTTATGTATCAGGCTTAACTTAATATGCTCGCTTTATTCTAAACAAAGTTTTTTATTACAAATTCTTCTCTCGATTATCATTAAAATACCCCAATTTACGTAAAATTTGTTAAAAATTGTTAAACTTTTTAGTACTTTATTACAAAATAACAAAATGAAATTGCTATCGTGAATTTTACTGTAAAAATACACAATTAAAACATTACGAATATAAATGTTTGCATCGTATACCCAAATGTTTTTTGCACTTCAAGGGCATTGTCACATTAAGTAGGGTGAGTCATTAAAAAAGGGTTGACGATCAAAAATTAGCATTTTTATTCGCATTTCTTTACTTTTCTCGCTCTCCATACATGCAATTTGTTATGGAGCGATATACACAACAAGGCAAACAGGATTACACCTCCGATAAATTATGATTTTTTTAACGATTATACAACTAAGATCAGTATAAGATACAATCTGTCATTGGCTGTGTTTACTACGATTTTTTAAACTGCTTCGTACGTAATTTTTTATGACAAATGTTGACGAACCTAATAATAAGGTTTTTGAAAGAAATAAATGTAGATCTGTGTGTAAAATAGTAGTAAATGGGAAAATTTTGGAACCAGAACATAATTTCCTATATTTGGAAAGTATGTTTTCTAAGAATATAATGATTGATAAACAAATTGAAAATATAGTGAATGGTGGGAAAAGTGTGAGTAATGCACTGATATCTAAACTGGCAGTAAACAACGAAGTTGTAATAATACATACAGGTATGGATTTCCCAAAAGAAGGATGAACGTTGACCGAATGCAGTGAAAATGCGGTATCTCAGTTGTAATGGAAAAAATTATGTTTAATGGTAAAAAATAAGGAATGAAGCCAATGCCGATAAAAGAATTATTAACAAAAATAAGAATGGTATGTGTAAATTGTTTAGGCATATAGGTTGAACAATAAAACGAATTTATGAGAGTAGCAGACGAAGACCGAGCAAAACTTGGCAAAATCGAGTATTTCAGATACTTGAAAGTTGTCAGGTCACGAGTCAGAATAATCAGCAAGTGTGGATAAGGAGCATAAATGTCGAAGAGGCGAAAATTGTTTCCAAATACAAATTGGAGGGGCGTTTTTTTGTAAATGATTAGTTAGATAGTTTGTTAAATATAAATACGTTTCATTAAGATGTTACACATTATTTAATATACAGTTATTACTTAATCCTGAAAATAAGAAGTCATAACCTCCATTACCTTTTTTTTTAATTACTTCGTTTCTGTTGAGATAACAAGTACTCTTTTTATTAATAAAACATACCCATTTCAAAGTTCTTTACAAAATGACTATACTTTTAATATGAATGAATTGTATATATTTTAACGTTAATCCACTATGAACGAGTTTCAAAAGCCCTTAATTTAAAATTGTTTTAAAAATAATTGCAGTATTCAAATAGAAAAATGTATACACTCGTATATAAAATATCTTTCTTCAGAACCATTTTAAGTAGACTTTAAAGTTCTTTGAAAATTCTTACCGAAGAGATTTTTAAGTTTGTATTCAAGTTTTAATTCCTTTAAACTTCGAGTAAAATTCTTTCAAAAAAAAATATTCAGTATATTTTCATAAATTAATATGAAAAAACTTTATTACAAAAAATAAACGTTTACAACGCGATACAGGGGAAAATTGTGTATGCTAGCGCTAAGCTATGTTGTACATATTTATCCTGAAATAAACTATTACCAATTGAAGCCAATAACACCTAATGCCCATATTCAGAAATCTTCGAAATATTTCACCTAGAAGTAAAAGCTCTGTACAAAAAAAAGGTTTAGAGTTCTGATCTTATGTATTCCACTCTCATCTAGTTGAAATCTACTTTCGGTTTATGAAATTTGGGTCTAGCATGCAGTTTACTGAAATATTAATTATTTTTACTGGATGAAAGAAGCATAGAGGGATTGCTTTAAATAAATATTTTTTTATTACCAGGTCAAATATTAGGAATATTTATTAAAGTTGGCAAAAAAAGGATGAAAGCGGACTGAATGCAATTGAAATGCGTTTTCACAGATGAATGTGTTTTAAAACTATATATGATAAGTGTTCGAATGGTGATATAAGGAAATAAGAACCTTAAATCTGGTGGTCTCAAGTCTACGTAATCGGAGGGCGTGTATGACTAGATGTTTGTATGTGAAGGAAGCTAGGAGTGTATGTCAGGACAGAAAAAGAGTGTGGCATTTCATCTTCTTTGGTTACCTATGTAGATAAGTAGTAGTAATAATGGAAACTCAGGGTTCGAGTACATAAATGCATTATATTAAACCAAATGAAAAGAGGATAGAGGGTACTGTTAATTTAGAAGATGGAAAATGGAATGGTAGCTTATTGCGTACAGTAGTAGGATTGATTATCATTGAAATACAAAGCACATGGTAGGTCTAGATCAAAAATTAGATTAATCCATAACATGAAGAATCGAATAACGATCTTAGTCATGGAGAAATTTGCTAAAAAATAGATGACATTATAGAACAGTACATAAACCATTTGATGAACCAAAAAACTAATCAACTATCCATCGTGCCGCTGTCTGCAAGGGTAGGCAGAGAGTTTAAAATCCCACACAAATCTATCTGTGAAAATATTCTATGACACTGAGTAATCCATTATGTTTACAATCATTTTAAATTCTTAAATATTCGTTAAAATATTTATATATTTGTTAAATGCATTAAAATATTATTTTATCTCTATGTGCATAACTGATGAATATAATTAATAGGTGAATATAATAAAGAACTATGAATTCATCGCTGGTATGAATAACATAAGATAATCAATAAATAAACTCTATATTAAATGACAAATAATATTTCTACCATACTTTTTCTTAATCTAACCTAAAATATTATAGATAATCAACATCTAACAATATTAATATTATTTATTAAATCAGACACTGGATTAATCTTTTTTATATAAAAAAGAAACGAAAGATGTTGTTGAAACATCTATCAAAAGAGACTTTTAACTAATTAATCTGGTGTGAACCAAAAATTGGGAATAATTACTAATTAAAATATTTATAGCTATTTTTTATAATTTAACATTCATCCAAAAAAATCCAAAATTAAACTTTGTTATTTTTTGCTAAAATTTTCGATGAATGTTGAAGCAATTATTTTTTTGGAGAATTCTAAGTTTGCATATGGTATCCTCGTGTGATTAATGTCCTAGAGAGCAAACTAAATTTCTACAACATACCCTGATGTCATTTACATAGTTCTTATCTTTTTGGGTCTCTCTCTCAAAGGGATACCACTATCTGATTTGAAACTCAATGGGAAAGTTATTTTGTCCATCTGAAATACTAACTGCCATTAAGTTATTATTTTATTAAAAAGTTATCAATTTACAACATTTTGAGTGTGTCCAAATACTTGTTCACAAAATCTGGATTATCTCCAATTACAGGAGTTATTTTCATATTATTTTTTGACATCTCGTCAAAGATGAAGAAGAATATGGAAGTCTGGGCATTTACGGGGCTGACGACCGTCATAGGCTGGTTTAAGTGATCACTTTACACACGTGTAACATTCACCAATTCTACCCATTATTGACAACCACACTACTCAAATTCTTGGAAGTTCTATATATATATGAACCAATTTAGAAACCTTGTTCTTGAATCACTAGAACTTCACTAGAGACATCTATTGGTGAGATGTAAAGAAGCTTTTTTATTAAGCAGAAACTCTTATATTAGTATGTGAGATAATCATATATGTATAGATATATTTCTTTTGTATAAAAACGATGGACGCCTAATTTCAGTTGAGACACATATAATATACAAAATTTATATTATATGTTGAAAAGCATGTTTTAAATTATTGAATTTAAGATTGCTCTGCTGTGAAAACATTTAATACTGTAGATTATCTCTGAAATATACATGACTTTTCATAGCTTTGGAAAGAGAAGTAAAACGAATTTTACAGTATTTAGATAGTATTAAGTTTTCTTCCTTAAGTATACTGTCTTCAAATAATCCATCTCTGGGCTTATCTTAATCTCAAGGGACTTAAGCAAAGATTAATTTCAATATCTCTGTAACCAAAATCTCATCAGAATTAACTTTCGAAAATGAAGATATTTGGAGGTATTATACGGGATCTTTTACAGCTACTTTTGAGGTAGCAAAAATATATTAGACAAAATTTAACATTCTTTCAATGAAAGGTTGGAATTCTAGACTCGACGTAGATTTTTTAGTAAACTTATATGTTTACACCTCTCCTCACCGCCACATTTTGTATGTGTATCACATATATTTTTTAGCCTTCGCTCGTTCACGAGTGTTTTTGGCTCTTAAAAACAAAATATGTACATCGTAATAACAAAGGACATAAGAAGATATAGCGGAAATAAGGATTAAAGTGAAAAAACATTTTTTTAGCTGAAATTTAGGATAATAAATAAAACTTGTAATTTAAAGAAATTAAATCATAAAGAAATGAGGTAAAAAAAAACATAATGTTAACGTAAATGCATCTGTGAAATATGAAATATGACTTAAATTAAGGAGGAGTATTATCAGTTGTGGGGATTATGCATTTATTTAATTCAAATATTTTTATTATTTATCTTTAGTATATTTGTTAATCTTAAATTTCCCATCATTTTACCTTTATACTTTGTTTTTTTTTTTTATTTATATTTCTACGTGGTTTTAATCTTTATACGTTACCATATGAATTTTAGGGGCGTGCATATCTCGCCTTAAGGTTTAGACTGAATGTCGATGATAATATTTACTCAAATTATGACAGTTGTTAAAAACTATAAAAAAATATGAATGGAAGAAATCTTTCTTATAATTTAAATAGACTCTCTTTAATTAATTTCTTCGCTACTTTCTTTTAATCCTGATCAATAAAATCGTCAACAAGTGCAAAATCAATTGTTTCTAGAACCTTGAAATTCTAAATTCTAACGCACTAAACTTACGAATATTTTGTTTAGTATAAAATTCATACATTCGGAATTTCAAAAGGTGTAAATATCATGATAAAATGTCACGCATATGCGGGCTGTCTTATATTTATAAAAATAACAAAAAAATTAATAAACTTTTTCCAAGATTTTTTCATTTCGTTTACATTAAAACTAAACGGTAAATGCAAATGTATCCTATTATTTCCACTGGGTGTACGCAATAATGATGAAGCACCTATATAGCATGATGTATTAGGGGAATTAACATTGAAAGGCAGTCAGTGATGGATTGTCGGGCAAAGCCTTTAGCTGAGCTAACAAAAGAATATAACAATATCCGGGCACTGTTCTTCGTCCAGAGATATGTTCAGTTAATGTACCCCTAAAGGATAGTTGGAAAACCATTTCACGTTTGAAATATGGAATCAGGCAAAGCGATGTATGATAGATGTTCGTCCGGTGAAATAAGAAAATATTGCAGGGATGAGATATGCATTAAGGTCTAGATACACATGCCGATTATAAGCACAAAATCATGCTTTTATTGACCAATCGCTACTTAGTAGCTTGTGTGTACGTACCTTGCTAGAAATAAGCATGCTCAAAAATCAACATTTGTTCGATTTTCTGCTCTAAGCGCGTCTGAACTGGTTTGCTTATGAGCATGCTAGCATCGATATATGTAAACGAGCTTGCGTATTTTATACAACGTATACAACTAGAGAATATCCTCGTTTTAAGCATGCTTCATTAGGGGCATGTGTATCTGTACCTTTATCGTTTAAATTAATAAAAGTGTGTTTAGAATTATTGAAAAAATATCAGAAAAACATTTTTTAGTCGAATAAAGTTGAAAACAGAAGCAAAAATGACACGGTAAAATTTGGCATGATCAAGGTTATCAAATACTTAAAAATGGTCTTGAGTCTGATAACCGGCGGGTGTGTATAAAGAGATCCATGAATATGGAAGAAGCGAAATTGTTTGAAAATACAGAGTGGTGTTGCGTTCTATTCTCTCTGCCTACTCCTGCGGGGAGCGACGCGAATGTAAGTTAGTCAGTTGTTTAATCAGGATTTCGTTTTAAATGATTTGTTAGCATATTTGAGTAGGTACATTAATAAACGTAATTATGCATAGGATACTGAAATCGGTTGAAATAAATAAAAGGTTGGTAATCTGTGACAACATCATCGCAAAAGATTTTCTAAATTGTTCGGGAAAATTTGTATTATTAGGAAGCTCGGATTGAATATATTTATTTTATTACATTTAAATATTTATATTATTAAATGTAAATAAATTATTGTACCAACCCTCATTTAAAAAAATTTCAGCCCTTGGTTTCGAGTATATTTATCTTAATGTTTCTCAATTATTTCTACATTGGTTTACATAACAAATAACTTTCCACCCCTGAAGGACCATTAGGGAAATATTAGCCCGATTAGTTTTAATTCTTTAACTGTGTTTATCTCATAATTTCCCTCACTGTGGTAAATTACTCAGCACACGAAATGTGTTATCCATTACGACACAGGAGCGTGCTTATTCCACATTTCTAATTTACAATTTAAGGCATGAGAATTTTTGATTACCTACCACTGATTTAAAAAAATTGTTAAATGGAATTTAACCTTAATATGAATGTTTTTATTGATTTTGTTATTTGTTTCATCATGTACATAAATACGAATTTCAATTATGTGCCCTCATTGAGCTTCCCGTGCCGAGGGCACAATTTATAATATTTATTTTACAATGTATAATAAAAGAAAAAAAATTAATGCCATCAAATACGACATGGCCGAACAATTTGATCCATTTTAGATCTACTCACTTTCCTTATCTATTTTATAATAGCTCTTTATGTTAAGTTTATATTTTTATGACTTTATGGGTAATATTTTTAACCAAAGGAGGCATTTGTTAGATTTTGTTTCATGTGTTTTTGTGTTTAGGATCCTGTAGTTCATGCACCTACTTTACCACAAACTGTGTCAATTACGGTAAGTGTAACTACTTTGCTGGGAGGTGCTTTGTTGTGTTATGTGAGAGAATTTTTTAAATGCATATATAATTTTGTCTGCCTCCGTAGTGTCCGCCTCCGTGGTGGTCAGCGTGTTTAGCTACCGTGCTGGAGGTCTCGGGTTCGATTCCCAGGGGGAGTGAAAATAAATATGAGTGATTTTACACTGTAATATTATTTAATATTACCCTGGACTGGTTCCTGAAGCGCAAGAGTGATCACCTTGCCTTCATGTACGAAAACAAGAAAAAAAAATCAAGAAAACACTGCGTCAATTCAATGCAGTGCCCTATGCACCATTAAGTGCGGATAAGGGTTAAAAGTAAAAAAAAAAAGTAATTTTTAAATGCGTATATATGAATTGTTTAAGCATATGATATAGTTATTTAACTGTCATAAGTTGTAATTAGTTGAATATTTCCTCTATCGGGTTCCATCTCGGAACTTAGAATGTTATTTAAAATTTGATTTTTAGGCAACAATAACATTAAATAATAATGAATTACTCATATAATCTTAATTACTTAATAATCACATTGATTTTATTCGAACACTGATTTCGAGTAAATCATTTTCTTAAAGGTTACGGTGAAGTGTAAAATAAGATAAATAAAATGTGCAAATGTATTGGGTAATATATAAATGAGTCAACCTTTATAAACGGGATAAAAAAAGTCAGATTCATATTTTATATAAGTCCGAAATAAATAAACATATTTTTATTTTAAAAAATAAATTTAAATAAAATATAATTTTTGTTTTATATATATCATTTTTTGTTATAAATTTTATGCATAAATATGAGGTTATTAAAAAAAATGGTTAACATCAAGAAATATTTATTTATTTAAGTAAATAAACATAAGAAAAAATACGGCACATATTAACCTAAAATATGTTCTAATTTTTTTCCGAATCAATTTATTTTTATTATTTATTCGTAAAGTGGAGTTGTGTATCGACCCTTTGATATGTTCATATTATTCGGAGATTACAAACCTTCAAATTTAATTTAAAAGCTCGAATACAATTTGTTTTCACCATCGTGGAATTATTGTAGCATAAACGAAATTAACGACGATAATAAAAACGGTTAAAAATATTTACGCGGGGTCTACTGGACCCACCATTCACTAAACCCCATTTGCATCATAACCGAATAAGGGTTAACCGAACCCAGTATTTCATAATTATTCTATAACAATTACAGAGCTTGGTAGTGCTTAGGCCAGAATAAATAAGGCTCTGGTATTTGGAAGGGGTAAATATAGACCAAGGGCTGTATGTAATATGCGCGTAAAACAATCAAGTAACCTTAAATCAAACTACGATTTCGAAAAGCTCCAAACTGAAAATATCATATTTATATTTTTGATTTCGTTTATTGATTTGGCAGGTATTTTTTAGTATTTTTTAACCATTTTAAACTCACTCTAAATCATGATTTTTGATAATGATATCGAGTGCATTGGAACACGTGTCATAATATGATATTATGATTGAGGGTTTGTGACTTCAAATTTTGAAAATATTGCGTTTCAATTAATATTTCAATTAAAAAATTAATTCAACAAATTAATAAAATTACATTTTGAATATGTCAAAATCTCTACATACAAATTCATAATTTCATCTCCAAACTAAGTTTTTCAATACGAAAATCCCATTGTTTAAAATATTACTAGTTAAGTAATAAGTGTAAACAATCAGGCATTTCCAAAATAATGAAATAAAAATTTTAAAAACCCACTTTTGTTCAAAAATGTTTCTGCATTATTTACTTAAAAAAACAGTAAATGTTTTTAGATGACGCTTTCAACTTACCTCTGAATCTATTCTTGTCACACTTGCACAAGATTTTTTTTTTATAATCACAAATATATGTTTCTTCAGATCTAAAAAGAATATTTTATAACGTAATCGATGATGATTTTTAAAATACCATTTCAATTATAACAAAAACTTCTCCCTCTTTATAAAAATACATGTAAAAACATTAAAATACTTTGTTATTTCACCAAGTTAAACTTGATCAAACTTTTGACAAGAAATTCAGCTATAAAATTTCTTTCATTGGTCGTTTGGATAATATATTTGAATCTCTAATTAAATTTATTCAATATCCTTTGAAAATATGCAAGAACAAAGTGGAATGAGAAATATGAACGATATTAAATTAATATTTTTTTATACGAGTATTTTTACAGTTTTCGGTGACAAAACTTTTATCATTAAAAATAAAGTGTTTTTTCTTTCGAAAAGTCCACACGTAGATACTAGAAAAAGTTGTGATATTATTTACATAAGTATTTCAAAAGTAGAAAACATTTGTCCTCAGGTCATCAGCGTAATCTAGGACGCACTGGCGGTGCCAGGGGTCAGTAGAAGGGGGGCAATGAAGAATCTGAATAATTTTCCCAAGGAGTGGCAAAAGCTTTAAGGAGGCGAATCATTTTATTATATTAGAATTACTTGTACATTCTTCTTCTTCTTTTTTGCTACTTCACGATACGTGCAGCCACAGCCGATGAAAATTTAATGCTACCCTGGAATCACTGTTTTAAGCTTTTAAATCATAAAATATGTACGTTTCCTTGCTTTGCTGAATTTACATTATACTCCTGCGAAAACTCCATTTAATATTTAATCAATTTTGAAAATTCACACATCCGCCTAAAAGAAATAATTGCTTTGAGTAATAATTAATATATTTATGCACCATCGACGGTTTTTGTTAATAATTATCAATTATTCATATCAGATTTACAACCAAAAAGGAAGCACCGTCTTGATTATTTCCATAGAGACCTATTAATAATTAATTTCTTAAAAGATAAAATACTAAAAATGATTCTCCGTTTTGTAAAATTAAAATTGTATTAAGGAAAAAATAACAAGACCAGTCAAAAAATGCTACCCTCTGCTACATAATTTCATTTTTTTTTAAATATCAAATGAAAAGATTTTCCCCCGTTCTTGAGGTGACATTGATTGCCTTAATAAAAGAAGAGCCGAAGGGAAAATAAAGTTGTTACGCGGCCAGTTAATGAGCTTGGAAATTCAATAATAAAAAATGAAAAAACTTTTCATATTTCACAGTTTTTTTCTCTCTTCTAATATTCCAAAGATCCTCGGATTATAAATTGAACCCATTTCAAATCTGATTACATGATTCCTACAATTTCAAAAATAAAATAATTAAAAACATTAACTACAAAAAAATATTATTTCTACTGACATCTCAAAATAAATTAAACAGAATATGAAAAAAAAATATAATAAAAAAATCCATACAAATTTCAACACACATGTAAATAAACCATTTTTGTTATTTAGTTATTTAATTTAATTTTAATTATTTAAGTTTATTTTGTTATTTAATATGCTAGAGTCTTTAAAAAGTTTTTTTTACAAATTAACGAACTGAAACTCAATGTTAGGTCTTGTATAAAAATTGTGATGAATAATTTATACCTATATATATTCCGGAACAAACATGAAAATATCTCACAAGAAAATAATTTGATATAAAAAATAATATTATATCCACAGTTAAAGACGTGTATAAAGCCCTCTAAAATTTATAACGGTTGTGAGTTACTTATTTAGTAACGATCATGAATTATTAACAGAAAAATTATATTTTATTCGTTATTTAAGAAGTTATAATATCAATACATGTGATGCGTGAAATCGTTTTCAATATTTAAAGCTACCATAAATATGTACAAGATTTTATCAAAGCTTTTATTGCAGCTTTGAAGTTTGTAAAATTCGAGCTTTAAATCACTGCCACGTCACTAATAGGCTAATTAGTACCACTCCCAGATAAGTAAAAAAATATTCTCCACATTTTTTTAAATTTATTTTTTATTATATAGTACAGGGTGGCGCAAAATTAATCAACCTAAAAAAGATGTTATAATTTTTGCAAAAGGCATTGTACGTTAATCATATTTAACATTCGTAAACTGAACGGCTGCATTTTACAAACAAATTGATAAAACAGGCATAAATTTGTATCATCACTGGCAGCAGCCACTTGACAGAGATCATATTTTCCACTTAACAGAAAAAATAAGATCTACATAAAGATTTAGATCTTTTTTTTTAATTGGTAAAAAAAATATCCAGAAACAAAATTGATGATTAATTTTTAGCCACTTTATTTTTTTTTTGTATCTTGCAGCTGTCGAGTTCACAAATGTCAAATATGATTGAATTACGACGCCATTTGCAAAAATATAACATATTTTTTAAGGTGATTAATTTTGCGCCACCCTGTATATTTATTTTTTTCTCTTTATTCATAACTAATTTAATATTTTCGTTTGAACTTAAGATAGACGTTTGATATTTATTTTATTTGATACTCGTTAACGGATATTTAGTAATTTATTTTACGCAATAGTAAAAACACATTTTTTAGGTAATAAATTAGTTCGCTAATCCCTGGTCCTTATTTACAGTGGCAGAAAGTACAGTGTGTAGTAGTCAACTTGAATAATCGGACCGCAAGGCTCTCAACTCGGCCAGAAATTATATCCGACAGCCTTGTTCCAATGAAATATGTACGCAATTGTAGTAGCCACTAAGCCGAGTACCAGCTCACAACTCACGTCAAATAACACCCCATTAGAGACACACATTTTTTTCGTAAAAAATGTGAAAAGATAAAGATTTCATTATGTAGTTCTTGCATTATTTTCCGTCTACCCTCACTTTATAGTAAGTTGATAATTACTTTGTAGATATATTATAGATAATAGTTTATGATTGATAAAATTTTTAAATTTTATTTCGAATAAAGAATAAAATTTAAACTACAAAGCTTTTTCCGCTTACAATTAATACGTACATATACTCCTTTATGTATATATATATATAAATATATATATATATATATATATATATATATATATATATATATATATATATATATATATATATATATATATATATATATATATATATATATATATATATATATATATATATATATATATTATATATATACGTATATTTGTTTTTTTTTGTTTTTTGTTTAATCTCTGAATGTTTTTTAATAGTTTTATAACATAATTGTGGAATTGTTTAATTGGCTTTTTTTTAACGTAACTATTTTTTGTCAATGTAATGTAATGTATATTATTGTTACTGTAACTATTGTTTTATATCATTTTTTTATATGTAAGCTGTACAATTCCCGAATAAATAAAAATAAAATTAAAAAAATTAAAAATATATATATAATGCGATATAGATGAGGATCAATATAGAAGTCTGGGTAGTAAGAGGGCTTATGACCTATCAAAGGCTGATTTAGTAATCACTTTATGACAGTTCTTGAGCACTGTAAATACCCAGAATTTCATTTTATTCTTCATTTATGTTGAGATGTCGAAAATTGTAAATAATTAAATTATACATATATATATATATATATGTATATATATATATATATATATATATATATATATATATATATATATATATATATATATAAATATATAGATATATATATATATATATATATATATATATATATATATATATATATATATATATATATATATATATATATATATATGTGTATATATATATTTATATATATATATACATATTTATATATATATATATATATTTATATATATATATACATATATATATATATATATATATATATATATATATATATATATATACATATATATATGTATATAAATATATATGTAAATAATTGGTGATATAAAAAGTCCCTGCGGTTCTATGCCACTAGATTGTGTTGATGCCTTTATATCAAGCAACGCTTGTCCGATCGTTTCAAATCAATATGAGTTTGAAAGGTGATATTTTAGTCTACATTTTTTGGGAAAATAATTTTTTACTCGTACAAAAAGTTATATCCATTTGAAAATTAGTGTAATATCTGAAAAATATGGTAAAAACGCTGCTAAACTTGCCAAAACTTTTGTGAAGTGTACAGTGAGAATGCTGTGTGTGAATCCAGATGGACCATGGGATACATATCTTCTTCAAACCCCAATGGTGCATAGGGCAAAGCACCATATAAACGCGGCGTTATCTTAATTGTTAGTCAACACATGAAGGAAAGGTGATCAGCCCTCTACTTCAGGTACCAGTCCAGGGTAATATCGAATAAATATTTGAGTGAAAAATTACTTATATTTATTTGTCGCCCCCCCTCTGGGAATATATTTAAGTACCTACTTTAAGGAATTAAAGTTTAATTCAAATTATAATTTTACTTGGTAAATATCACTTACCTTTGAAAATTTATTATGACTCATGTTTCGATGCTTTTAGCATCATTGACAAACACCGCATCATGATCAAACATTATTTGATAATGCTGTTAAGTTCATCGAAATACGTATCAAAATAAATATTTTTTAACAAGTTTTAACCTAAAAAAATAGAATTTGAAGCAAATTTAATAATAAAATCACGTCTCTGGATAAACGAATATCTCGTTCATATTCAGTCAACGTGAGATTGTGAATTCTTCATACGAATTTTTC
The DNA here is from genome assembly GCF_059751285.1 of Brachycentrus maculatus. Taxonomy (NCBI): domain Eukaryota; kingdom Metazoa; phylum Arthropoda; class Insecta; order Trichoptera; family Brachycentridae; genus Brachycentrus; species Brachycentrus maculatus. The sequence continues at coordinate 261,750 of NW_028281471.1, forward strand.
AACGGTCTTTATTTCCTTTTCTCACCATTCTTCATTTCTCAACTAAATCCTAGAGAAAGGACCAAAGGTTCATCTTCTTCTTCAAACGCTTATCGCACCCCAATAGTGCATAAACAGTGTTATCTTGATCGTTAAAACATGAAGGAAAGGTGACCACTCTCCGCTTCAGGTAACAGTCCTGGGTAATATTGAATTAATATTAGAGAGAAAAAAATTACTTATATATATTTGATCCCCCATGGGAATTGAACCCGGGACCTCCAGAACGGTAGCCGAACGTACTGACCATTACGCTATGTAGGTGGACATCACAACGTAATATTTTTGTACTTAAGTATTGTTTTTTATATTATTTCAGAAAAAAAGTGTTTTTTTGTCAAGGTTTATTTTATTTGGAATGACCCTTGCCTAATTAAGAATAGGTTTCTACTGTATGAAACAGACGTCCCCACAAGATCAAGAAGAAGAAAAATATTTTTGTAAACAAGTTATGGCGAACTCGTATTGCACCCACCGCATAGTAAACCGGAATAAAAATATGATTATAATGATAAAAGAGTCTTTGAAAATAAAACGTTGCGGTTTATTACCCTTTAGAGAATGAAATCCACCACGTACTTCTTTAAATTGTTTCAACTGTTTAATATTCTGATACACCCTTTATTCACAAGTACCCAACTATAAATTTCTACTTTTATTGTGCAAAAAACGTGTAATCAGTATCCCATGTCCTTTAAAAAGCTCGTTTTAAAAGAACTGTGCTCATACTGAACTGATTTTACTGTATTCAATTTTCGCTTATTACTTTATATCAGAAAAAATCGCAAACATTTTAAGTAATCATGATAGAATTAATGTAAGGGAGAAAACGGAATGAGATTCATTTGTAGGTATGCATAACTAATTAAATGATGAAGTTGCCCCTTGATTTTCCAATATAAAAGATAATTTATGCGTATGCCAGAAGAAAAATTAATTATCAAAACAAAAGAAAACTTAATATGATAATATTTTATAGTATCTACTAAAAAAGGAATCCGTAAAATTTATATCCAACTTAAAATAGAAACAACGCGTTCCTAGAGATACATACTGACGATAGCTTGAATTAACCTTAATTATTTTTTTTAAACATTTAAAATCTCAACAAAGTTGAAGAAAATATAAAAATGTATGGGTATTTACAGGGCTCACGCCCTTCAGGCTGGTTTAGGTGGTCACTTTATACATGTGTGATATTCACTATTCTACCCATCATTGACAACCACACTACTGATTTTTTTAAACATGTGTATAGATATATCCCATCATTGATACATTCTTTCACATTTAATTTTTAGACTTACATACTCTTCTTCATCTACGTTATGACAAGTGGTAAAACCTGTTAATACTCAGACTTCTCCATCAATGTTGAATTGTTAATATAAAATACTCCTGAGTGTAATAAATTACCCATATTTGTGAACAAAGATTTGAGCACACTCAAAATATCATTAAAATATTTATTAATTTACTCATAATTTAAAGGATTTAAAAAATATATTAAAAAATATTGATTAATTATATAAAATAGGATAAAAAATATTTATAAAAATATTGATAAATGATATAAGATATGATAAAAAATATTGATAAAAAATATTGTTAAATGATATAAAATATGATAATAAGAAATAATTAATTTTATTTATTTCGAAACAAGTAATTTAATCGAAACAATAATAGTTTATTTCATTATTTAACTGTTTATAACTGTATGTAACTGTTTTTTTTTTATTGAACAATAATTCCGTTCAAATACTTAAGTCCTTGATGATATATTTTTATTATTTTTTAGTTGAAATATTAGAAGGTTACATATACCACCGTGGTTTTATTTTGCGAGGAATGTTTGTATTTTTGTGTAAAAATTATCTTTTTTATGATTCTCTTGATATTTAAAACAATTTTTTCTAGTTTAAATTCACTTCGTAAATGAATTTTTTTAAAGTTCATTGTGACATGTGTTACGATGCATTCCGCACAATTTTCACACCGTAAAACCAAATGAAATTTTAATTAAAAATGTATAGAAATTACCACAAAGCGACTGCTGAATTAATTAATGAACAAATAGTTTTTCCTATATGTACGAGTAGATGATAAAAAATAGAAAGTGAGGTATACTACCTCACATACTAATATAAGAGTTTCTGCTTAATAAAAAGATTATTTTCATCTCACCAACAGATGTCTCTAGTGAAGTTCTAGTGATTCAAGAACAATGTTTCAAAATTGGTTAATATATATGAAACTTCCAAGAATTTGAGTAGTTGGTTGTCAATAATGGTAGAATTAGTGAATGTTACACGTGTGTAAACTGATCACTTAAACCAGCCTATGACGGTCGTCAGCCCCGTACATGCCCAGACTGCCATATTCTTTTTCATCTTTGATGATATGTCAAAAAATAATAAATAAATAAATTATTTAAAAAACTTTAACTATCCATCGTTTCGATTTTAAGGCATAGAAAGCTTTCGCATTGAATCCATAAGTATATGTAGTATTTTCCCGGCTCATATGCAAATGTGTACCAAACTGGAAAACAATTTACCAGGAAACGGAGAGCAGAATGCAGCGGACGCAGCGGTAGAAGTATTGCATTATGCAAAGTGCCTTATTTCACACCGAACTCCCGTGAGTACGGTTCCGCAGGAAGGTGAATTGTGCATCTAAATCCTCGCTTATGAAGTTTAAATCCCTTTGGTAATAAGGACGGAAATCGTGCCAGATTTTTATCAGACTGTCTAGATAAATATTTTATGTAAATTATTCAAAGTACGAGCATTATGGTAGATAATGCGAGCTTGACCATGTTTGCGACGTGACGAGACTCAGTTTTTCTGCCTGAGCTTTTTAGTAGTCGTATATTTGAGTAATTAAAATTCTTATAAACATTTGTGAAATATTTCAATTTTAGCATCAAATCAAATTTATTTTATGCTTATTTACTCGCAATTTTTTTTAAGCTGAACTTCTATCATGCATCGTTTTGCCGCACATTTGTCTGAGAGATTATATTAGTTTATTGCATTTATTCATTCGCATTAGTGAAAAAAATATATCAAAACCACAGAAGCTCGTAAAACAAAATTTCACCCATACCCCTTTTAGTCAAAAGAACTTTTATTTTTATCCAATTAAGTTGTACAACCTGCTTCCATTATCCATAAAGTCATTCAAAAATAAATTTAATATAAAAAAGCTTTTCATAAATCGATAATGGAAATGGGTAGATCTGAGATATATCGTGTCATTCGTCATGTCGTATTTGATTGCATAATAAATTTTCTTTCAGCGTAATTGTACAAATATATATATATATATATATATATATATATATATATATATATATATATATATATATATATATATATATATATATATATATATATATATATATATATATATATATATATATATATATATATATATATTATATATATATATATATATATATATATATATATATATATATATATATATATATATATATATATATATATATATATATTTATATATATATATAGTTTTAGTTTTAATCTTTGTATTCACATGATGAAATAAATGAATAAATACAATAAAATTTCGTTCATACATATTTTTTTCTTTTCTCATCACCAAAATAAATAATAATCGCTTAAAACCTGAAGTGAAATGTTGAGTTCTTGAAATGTGTTATTTTGACATCTCAGCTTTTAAAACTAGTTTAAAGAATTCAGTTTCCAGAACTTTGAGGCAGAGATTAAGCTGGAAACCTGGAAACAGTTGTGCAGCAGTTGTGTGCTCTTTTACGGCGTTATCTACTAACACTAGTCTGGCTAGAATCGCACTCGTATATAGATCTGCACTTATGGAGATCTCTTAAAATTTACATCTACTTACTTTAATTAATTTTTGAAAGGACGCCAGCTGAATGCAGCGCTTTTACTTTACCTGCATACTTGCGGAAAATTACTGCAAAATTAAATCATTTGCATTGCAGTATACATTGTTGGAAATCGTGGACTGAACACTGGCGGTAATTAACCGCAAAAGCATTAATCAAATTTAGCCTGCGTTTTCAATTATACTCCTCTTCACATTGCGCAGTAATATTTAATTTCGATTGACATTTAACAAGTATTATGTTTAATTTGTTACAAAACACGTAATTGAGTTTTATTTCACACGATTTGTTTCGAAAACTATGGATGTGTTCATCGACAGATGATCACAAAAACTAAGGAGTATAAAATATTTTATATTTTTCATGCGAACATTACTAACTATTTACGGAGCCAACAACGCCTATGGCGATCTTAAGCTCCGTAAATGCCCAGACTTCCATATTCTTCTTCATCTACGTTGAGATGTCAAAAAATGAGAAGAATGATACTGATTAGCACGTATCGCTTAATGGATAATATAACGCGACCACTAACGCAGACACGTCTATACAATCGCGCTTCTGCTTTTCCCAACGAAATGGCGTCCTCTACCCCTACATCCATAAAACAGTACTTCATATGAAAAGTCTTTGTTTCTTCAGGTTTCTACAGCCCGAGGAAAATATACCGGTTTGAAAGGGATCAAAACAAAGCGACATTGTTACTCATTTGCGTGTTACAACACTCCATAGTATCTGTTACGAAATGTGCATACTTTAGACGAGGGGCTGATTAGTCTAGCTGAATGTGTTTACGTCATTGGCGAGCACTCACAAATGTACAAATATACGCAGTAGTTTCTAAAAGGGCGTCGAAATTACATCTAGACAATTTATTTATTGACTTGGCGTTTAATTTGTAGAACTCCATTTTAATTTATGTATTAATTTTAAATCAAACACAGATTTTTTGAGTCTACTAAGTTGTATTTTACTAACAAAAAACACATAAAAAATTATACTGTGACAATTGTTTCGCCTTGTTAGGGCATTATCAAACGAATGTGAAGATCAAATGGACTACGGTCCTTATGTAGCTATACAATTCTATGTGACAGTTTTAACATGTGCAGTAATAATTTATGGGAGACAACAGACAAATTATTACTGCACATGTTAAAACTGTCACATAGAATTGTATAGCTACATAAGGACCGTAGTCCATTTGATCTTCACATTCGTTTGATAATGACCTAACAAGGCGAAACAATTGTCACAATATAATTTTTTATGTGTTTTTTGTTAATAAAATACAACTTAGTAGACTCAAAAAATCTGTGTTTGATTTAAAATTAATACATAAACATCTAGACAACATTAAATACAGTTCATTTTACTAACGAGCCTCGAGTTCCAGTATATAATTGATAAATTTATTGATGTGGCGTTTAATTTGAAAAACTCCTTGGTTTATATTTTAAAATTTAAAATCAAACACTGATTTTTAGGGTCCACTTACCACTTTGTTGTAAATTCATATTTTTTAACACTATTGTAATACTTTGATAATGCTTTAACAAGACGAAACGATTGTGAGAAAATTTATTTTTGTGTTTTTTTTAAATAAAAATTAACCACTAAGTTGACATTTAAAATTTGGTTTTAATATTTAAAATATTCAATTGATATCTCAATATAGATAAGGCAGTCTATTGAAATGAGAATATAGATGTCTGTCAATATACATGTACATTCGAAACATCCGATTAATCATTTTACACAGTGTGTAACATTCACTATTCTACCCATGATTTATAACTACATTACTCAAACTTCTAAAAGTTGCACGCATGCTGTAATTGAAAATATTATCTTTATTCTTCAAGAAAAACTTCTTTCACATTGCCTACATTGTAGACGAAGTATTGAAAAACTCTAATAGTCTACATTGTAGTTCTCTTCATCCTCAGGTTTAGATCCTTTTGTCATTGGCAAAGCCACCTGGGCCATATTTTCCAATCATATTTTCTTTCTAGCAACTATAAATTCTTTGATCTTCCTCTAGATGTCTTTCGAAAAAGATCTTAAGTGATTACCTAGTTCACAATATGATTAGGTTCTCTGCGTCCTATATACGACATGAATTGCCTTTCAATATATGTATATAAACACTCTCACACACTCCCACACTCACACTCTCACATACACACTCGTGACGACCCTACTCTAAAGCACTATTTTATATAAAATCCCCAAATATAAACTCCAATATGAAATTCCTAAATACAGCGTAGGGACTCGGAAACATTACGCTTTTAGCGAACACCTCGTGACGATACGTACAGTTCAATTGAGCAGAAACCAGTGGGTCAAGGATTGTAGAAATGTATCGAACAAAATAAATAATTTAAAAATGGGGTTTTATTTGTACAAGTGGTCCAATTTCCAAAGTTCGTAAGCTAAAACTCGCGCTGGACAAAGCGAGAAATGATTATCTAAGTTGTAAAAGTACTCCATTTGTACAGCGATCACGGAGAAAATCAATTGAATTCAATCCAGCTTTATTGGTCCCCGAGACCTCCGATGTACGGGGGTTTCCATCGTCTCCGCTGTGCAATTCGGTATTCAGGGCGGAACTACGTGACGCGCTCCAAACATCCGAACCCTCGCGAGACAAACAGCGTTTATTTCATAGTATCAAAAAATTGTATACATAGAAATGTATTATAACACTTCTTTACTTATTATTTTTAACTAGCTTTACCCGACCACACTTTTCTGTGGTTCAGTCTGGTTAAATGGAAAAGATAAAACGGTATTCACTTCTCACACAGTTATCTCATGGACATATTGATACAATACAATGAAAACATTGCATTATGATATCTTAAAGGTGATAGCATCTCACACATCTTCAATTTGCGGCTGGGCAAAAAGATTCTGTGGGCATTTTTGACATCTTACAAATTTATTGAGTAGTGGTAACAATATGCTTAATTTGTACGTAATAGAATCGAAAGGTTTTTTTATAATAATTCTTGTTAATTGCTGTTTAAAGGCATGTCATAATAAAACATTAATTGTGGAGGTTCTCACCAAAACTTTAAATCTATTATTATTATTTTTTTGGAAACAGGAATTTCATCTTGTAAAATTGTTACCTTTTGTTAAAATTTAATGATTTCACATATCGCCCACTCCTTTCAAGAACGTCATAAATCAAAATACTTGATTTTTCAGGAGAACGTTTTTAAAGTTTAAAAATATAATACAATGTATTAAAAATAAATATCAAGCCACTTATTGAACTTTTTACTGTGCAACAGATCTTTTTAGGTAAAACCTGAAGGTTTTTTCTCCATTTGAAAAATATTTAGTTTATTTCAAAAAATAGTTAAACAATACCTTTTCTTCAAAATACAAAAACAACACTTTCTGCCCTGTAGCGGGTAAATATTAAGTTAAAAATATGCCGCTTTTGCTGGGATATAGTACATTTTCTGGGCATTCCGAAAGTATGCACAACTTAAAATTGTCGATTTTTGATTTATGACGTTCTTGAAAGGAGTGAGCGATATATTTAACACAGGATTGGTCCCGTTTTTGTCACAACTTTAATTGAGATTTGAATAGAATACAGCAAACAGAACAAATTTGCATTTAAAGGATTTTTGCGCAATGTTGGAAATTTGGTGAGGACCTCCACAGTTGTTATATGTATATACCTTAAAGAACTTTTTTAACTCACAAACAATATTTTTACTTTTTTGCTAACGTCTTTTATGAAGTATTTTTTCCTTTGCTCCATCCAACCTCAAAGGACTCGTTTGAACATTAACAGTAGCTACTTTGCTCATATTGCAAAAACTTGTTTGAGTATGGCAACCGTTCTAACTCACAGTTCCCGGCCATTCCTGCTATTTTCATTTGAATTACCTTTAATTAGTTAGCACCTATTCTTTCAACACCGTTTAACTATTTCCTTTCCTATGTAGAAAGTTTCAGTCACTATTAAAAAATACGTACAGCTCTAACCACCTTATAATCTTTCAACCTCTCAAAGGGAAACCACTCTTAAATTAAGGTTAAGTTGCACGTGTGTTTCACGAGAAGTAATAATGGCGTTGACTGCATGGAAACACGCGAAAAGTATGGTATATTTTTTTATATAGACCAAAACTAACTAAAAACAAGTTAATTTAATATCACGCTGCTAATAGAATGCTTCACCAATCAATATCGACCTCTTCTGCTGTATCCGTCAACTTTGCGTCATATAAGCTTTCGATCGTTTCTATTCCACACGTTGAAATACTATCGTCAAATGTAACAAAATTAAGAAAATTAAGAAGAATGCAAAAAAGACAGACAATATTTATCAAATATGCGTAATTCAAACGATGAATGCCGTAAAATGGTGATACAAAACATTCGATGGGATCTATTTGTGTATGAAATGAATTCGGGGTACAAGAAATAAACGACACATGTCGCTCACTTCTTTCAAGAACGTCATGAATAAAATAAAAATTGATTTTTCAGGAGAACGTTTTTAAAGTTTAAGAATATAATACAATGTATTAAAAATAAATATCAAGCCACTTATTGAACTTTTTACTTTGCAACACATCTTTTTGAGTAAAACCTGAAGGTTTTTTCTCCATTTGAAAAATATCAAGTTTATTTGAAAAAATAATTAAACAGTACCTTTTCTTCAAAATGCAAAAACAACACTATCTGCCCTGTAGCGGGTAAATATTAAGTTAAAAATATGCCTCTTTTGCTGGGATATAGTACATTTTTTGGGCATTCCGAAAACATGTACAACTGAAAATTGACGATTTTTGATTTATGACGTTCTTGAAAAGAGTGAGCGATGTGGGAAAACGAATATTCGAGAATAGATAGAGGTTTTACTGTATTTTTAAATTACTAGTTTGCTTCTATTTCCACATAAGAAAAATAATATTAATAATGTCAAAAAAATGCGGTCTCTTGAGGGTTGAAATATTATTGTACACGTCATAGCGCTAAGATGTTGGATATTTCCGGCAGAGATAGTTTAAATATGCGAAGCGAATAAAAATATGGGTGAAGTATTTCATTGAATAAGTTATCTCCATGCATGTTGTGTGTATGTGTGTCTTTGCACGTGAGTGTGTATCTGTGTGACTATGCATGGCATACCGCTCACTCCTTTCAAGAACGTCATAAATCAAAAATCGTCAATTTTCAGTTGTGCATGTTTTCGGAATGCCCAGAAAATGTACTATATCCCAGCAAAAGAGGCATATTTTTAACTTAATATTTACCCGCTACCGGGCAGAAAATGTTGTTTTTGCATTTTGAAGAAAATGTACTGTTTAATTCTTTTTTTAAATAAACTTAATATTTTTCAAATGGAAAAAATAACCTTCAGGTTTTACCTAAAAAGATCTTTTGCAAATAAATAGTTCAGTAAGTGGCTTGATATTTATTTTTAATACATTGTATTATATTTTTAAACTTTAAAAACATTCTCCTGAAAAATCAAGTTTTTTATTTATGACGTTCTTGAAAGGAGTGAGCGATATATGTGTGTCTTTACATCAGTTTGTCTTTGGGTTAAGAACAGAAGGAAAAATAGTATTCTAGAAATAAAACAGCGAGAAAAGTAGTTTCAAAGGAAAAGCAGGACAGTTAACTTACAAAAATGTAATATGTATTACATTTAAGTTTTGTACTGACATTTCTTGGTGGAACTGCATTTTATAGAATAAAATAACAACTGTGTTTCTTTTTCCACATGAATTTTTCTTGACCAGCAACCGGGTTTCGTCGTTACCGACATTTTCAGACTGGTGTGAGGCTAGACTAAATTCTATGTTATATACACAACAAGGCAAGAGTTGACAACCATGATTTAATAAAAAAAATCTCGACGAAACCCGTTTCCTGGTCAAATAAAATTCATGTGAAAAATGTAACAAAGTAACATTTTATTATATTTAATATGTAGACTGAAAATCGATATTTGATTTTACACTTCTGCTTTTAAATTTTCAGGAATTACAACATTTAGACAATAATTTTTTTTTTTTATCTTATGTCAAATAAAATACTTATCTGACAAAAAAAATAAGATGATATTAAAAATAGTCTAACCATTCTAAATACTCCACCATAAAAATTAGTCTAGAATGAAAAAAATAACAAATAAAGATATTGCAAAAAGGGTAAATGCCGGGAAAATAATAAATGGTGTATTAAAACTTAACTGAAAAAATATTTCCATGGAAGCTTAACTGGCAGTACACAACGGAGTGCTAGCACTGACACTGATGTAAGAAAGCGAAACATGGAACGGGCAAAAAAAGGATGAAAGTTCAGTCAACGCCATTGAAATCAGACGACTGTGTGGAAAATTGTTGTATGACGGGAAAAAATGAAAATATTAGAAAGGAATGTATAGTATAACAGAAAAAAATTAAAGTATTTTAAGGTGGTATGGACATGTGGAGCGAATGGATAATGATAAAATAACTTTCAATGTTTAGTAAGTAATGTGAAAGAGAGAAAAGAAATATAACAGCCAATCAGAACCACAATCTAGTGGTGTCAAAAATCTACGAGTACGTAATTGTATGGCATGTAAGACTAGGTGTATTGATGTGAGATATAAGTTTATGTCAGGATAGACGAATGTAGCATTCCATCCTCTTTGCCTACCCCAGCAGTGAAACGGGGTGATGGTAGCAGTACGGCTGTCCAAATTTAAAACACAGTAAGGGAGTAGTTTTTTTGCATTTATGGACTAAGTAGACTCTACTTAGTCCAAAAATGCAAAAAAAAAACTACTACAAAAAGATGTGCCTTACTGTGTTTTTAATTTGGACAGCCGAGTAGTAAATGTATACATCGACGCATTGATTTTTTTTGAAATGTGTTAGAAAAATGTATTTTCAAAACCTTTATCAATAAAAACATGTTAATATGTAAGTACACATGGGTCGTTAAGAAAGGGTTGAATACGCCTGTGTTACAGAAACACATGTAGATTTAGGATAGTGTCAATACGGTTGTAAATTTTCACACGAAAAAAACTTTATTTTTAGATACGATGGTTTGTTTACCCTCCAAATTGATGTCAAAATCACACCCCGTTCCGATGATATATTGACGCAAAAGCACAGCGATTTTTTAATTTTTTAATTTATGTTTTTAATTTCGGATGCTCGACGCTCAATCAATAAACGTTGTTGAATGAAAACGTTATTGTATTAAATTAGGATTTTTCAGCGTTTTAAAATTCAAATAATATGATGGTTTTTGTACCCTTAACGTTTTTTCTTCTTAAAATCAAATATTACGTATTAATATTGAACACACTTAATGATTTAGCCATTTAAGGACACCTTAAGTGGTTCAAACAAGAAACTTAAAACATATTAAATTATTTTTAACAATGTCTATCACTGGGTAAAAACGTTTTATTTCCTGAAATATTTTTTTTTTAAAAAAACAAATTTTGTTAACTGTGTTTTACATTATTTTTTGACATCTCAATATATATGGAGAAAAATATAAAAGTCTGGGCATATACGAGCTTGGGATCGTCATAGGCTGATTTCAGTGATCACTTTACACACGTGTAACATTCACCAACTCTACCCATGATAGACAACCACTCTACTAATATTCTTGAAACTTCTAGATTGATCAAACTCGTAAAACAGAGGCATCTATGGTGGGATGAGGAACGTTTTTATTAAGCAAAGACTCTTTCATTTGTATGTGAGGTCCAAATCCTGGATTATAGGAATACTCGTATCTTTATTCTTGAGGACATGATTGAGTTTTCCAAAGGCTGCCGAAGTGGAGAAACCTTAATTTGTTAACAAGGATTTAGATAAAGATACCCAAAATTTTATGATTAAAATACAAATGTAATATATACTCCTGGTTCAAAATATCTTTCAGATGATAAATAAACCATAAAACATACATATATGGTATGTTTGATTCAGTCATAAGTTCAATAAAACTTTGTGAGTCTCGAATCGACGCGAAGTTATTACGTTAAGTTATTTTTCCTCTTCGGAGATACATAATTCAGAGCATGTGTTACCTATGAATCTTATAAAACTGGAATGGTTTGAAGTTTTAAACATCACGTTACTTTGAACATGTTTAAATTTCTCTCTCGCAAAGTGAGACTTGGCCTCAAGTTCCTTCGAGTCTCGTTTCATATCGCGTTTCCATTCAATTGGGAAACGGAAAATTCACACTTCGCCTTATCCAGTCAAGAAAACTCATTGCCTTATCCAGTGACAGATCGTGAACTTCAAGTGAGAGGGATGGATCATTTTTTAAGCCATTGCAAGGACGAAAATTTAACTCAAAAATGCATCTTTATAAAAATAAAAAAATAAAATATTTTATAAAAAAAAGTATTGTTAACTTGGTGGTATGGTTATGTTTTTTATCCTCATTAGTATTGTAATGGTCAATCTGGAGGTCCTGGGTAAGATTCCCGGGGGGGGGTCAAAAAAGTATAATTGATTTTTTCACTCTAATATTTATTTCTCATTATTCACTGTAAAATTACAGTGGACTGATACTTGAAGCGAAGGGTTGATTACCTTTCCTTCATGTGTTAACGATTAAGATAATACTGCGTTTATATAATGCAGTGCCTTTGCACTATTGGGGTGCGGATAAGGGTTTGAAGAGATAATTTCTATTTCAATTTTCAATTTTTATTTATTTATTTATTTATAACTTTACAAACACATTACAAACTTAAACTTAAATTGTATACATTAACAAAAAGTAGAAAATAAGCAAGAATACTATTACTAAATGTGTAGAAGAACCCCGCTTCAGAAAACTCCTTCAGACACATGGAACAGACCAATATCCAATGAGATATTGTTAAACATAGCGGTAGCTCTTCCTACAGACATAACCATCGGCAGGTTGGTCCTGTGCATAGGAATGTGAAAAAATCTATGCCGACGCTGTCTTAGGTAACCATCGGGATTATACACACCAATGCTCCGGATAATTTCAGGATTATCGACCATACTAAAATATTCCAAAAATATCTAAAATCTCTAAAAAATATTAAAAAGGCTTTTCCGTATTTAAATCTTATCTAATAAAGCTAATCGTATTTTGTTGATTGTTTACATTGTAATTAAAAATATTAATTCTTACGAATGTTCTTTAAATTAAAACAATAAACATAAAAAATTACTAAAATATACCCTTGGTATGAAAAAACCCCGTGAAGACAAGTTTTTGTAAATTTTTGTACGAATAAATAAAATAAAATAAAAATTATCTTTAAAATTATTAAAATCAATCGATAACCGATTAAAATAAAAAAATAAGAGTGTTATTTCGTAGAATTTCACATTGCTGTCAAATTATATGAACGATCAGGAATCTGACATTGGCGAAAAAAATCGACGTAAAATTCAATCAAATAACCCTCTAAATATAATGTAATTCTCTTTTCATCCCTCGCGCTTTTAAATTTTGTTAAAAGGCCTTTTAAATTTTTATGTTTTTGACTTTCTTCTTATTTCGCTTATTTTTACTTGTTTTTGCGAACATTTTACTTTTTCATATAAAATAAAGAAGTATTTATATTCTTTTGTTTAACCAAATGTTCGATTTGTAAAAAACCTGAAAAAATTTTCTTCAGATTCGGGATTTGTCCATCACTTTCAGAAATAAACGTGCAACTGTGAAGCGATTACTTTAGGAAAAAAATGTTGATGTAGTGATTCAAACTAAAATGTACGAGTGAATTTGTTTTCTTTATTTGAGATACCTTGTCAGGGAAATAATTTAAATATTTGAGATTGAAAAGGTATTCCATCCAAATTATATGCCAGGTTAGAAGATTTTCGGTATGTGTTGAGGGCTGACTGTTTATGAAACTTTATTCCTTTTTTTAAAATTCAAAAATATCAAAACATGTTCATAAAATTTAATTAATACAGTATCAGTACAACTCAGTCAGAATGCTTTTTGATCGATTTTAGTAAATACATACTTATGTGAAATGTTTATTCACCGGACATTGTTAATAAACGACCTTCAAGTACATATTATACGTACATTAAATTAAATGACAATTACAGACACTTCCAATATTATCATTTATATATATATATATATATATATATATATATATATATATATATATATATATATATATATATATATATATATATATATATATATATATATATATATATATATATATATATATATATATATATATATATATATATATATATATATATATATATATATATATATATATATTTATATATTTATATATATATATATATATATATATATATATATATATATATATATATATATATATATATATACGTATATTTGTTTTTTTTTTTGTTTTTTTTTTTAATCTCTGAATGTTTTTTAATACTTTTATAACATAATTGTGGAATTGTTTAATTGGCTTTTTTTTAACGTAACTATTTTTTGTCAATGTAATGTAATGTATATTATTGTTACTGTAACTATTGTTTTTTATCATTTTTTTATATGTAAGCTGTACAATTCCCGAATAAATAAAAATTAAATTAAAAAAATAAAAAATATATATATAATGCGATATAGATGAGGATCAATATAGAAGTCTGGGTAGTAAGAGGGCTTATGACCTATCAAAGGCTGATTTAGTAATCACTTTATGACAGTTCTTGAGCACTGGAATTACCCAGAATTTCATTTTATTCTTCATTTATGTTGAGATGTCGAAAATTGTAAATAATTATATTATAGGTGATGATAAATACTTTACAATAGCGTTTCATAAAGAACTATATTTTATATAAAAGGAGAGATAAATTATAGGAATAAGTCAGATTCTTAATTACAGCAAATTTTATTATTACAGAGCTGATTCACGGTGTAATTATTTGTATTTTATCCGTGTACAAAGTACACGGGCTCCATGATAGTCTGAGAAAATATTGTTATGATTTCATACATAATGTATAGTTAGTTACGTGTTCATCTACGGCAGATGTTCTTGTTTTCTTATTTCACGAAAATAAATGTTTACAATAAATCTTGACCCATTTGGCCAAGCCAACCGACCCAGAAGGAAAGTAAGACGCTATAATTTCGGGCGCGGCATGAAGGAAGGATATACACCGATTTGTCGAGATGTCAAACACAAACGCGTGCATAAATTCGTCAGGATAACAGTGTCGGCAAACGCCACAAGTCCAACAATAATAATAAAAAAATAAAATAAGAATCAGCTCCTTCCCCCTCTTTAACCTTCAACGTCCCAAGTACACAACCCTAAAATTTTATCTTAACATCACATACTGTATTTGAAAATGATGCGGAATGCATCAAAACACGTGTGACAATAGATTTAAAGAAAAAGTCTTATTTACAAAGTAAAAATGGATAAATATGACCACAAAGTGACTGCCAAATAAATCAATGAAATAATTAAATCGTCTAACCAAAAATCTACATGAGAGTTAACATTATTTTAAAAAAACACTTGTTTTATGCGGCTTGAGTTTATTTATGAATGACGATTAGTTTCGGAAGTTTAACTAGTTGTCATTCATAAATAAACTCAAGTGGTGTAAAAACAATTGTTTTCTTTAATAATGTCAACATTTCGTACCACAAAGTAAATGCCGAAACAATAAATAAAAAAGTTAACATTTATCATATTTACAGTAGGAGAGATTTCCCGTACTGCTAGCGAGTTGCGCGGAGGATTTGAAGCAAATAGTGTCAAGAATGTATGATGTTTGTATTCAAGATGAGCTGGCAATGAATCAATGTAAGTCAATGGTTTTGGTATTTGAAAAAGAAAAAAAGTGTAAGATTAACGTGCACGATGAATGCCTAGAACAAGTGCAAGAATTTTTAGAAGAAAACCGTTTTCAAGGGATGGAAAAGAGTATAACGATATTGATATAAGGGTGAATGTAGGGAATATAATAAATGGTGATTCAAATTACATAATGACAAATAAAAACATGTTCGTTGAAGCACTGGCAGTTCACAGCGGGGTGCTAACACCGACACTGATAAATGGAAGCGAAACATGGAATGGGCAAAATAAGGATAAAAGTAGAGTGAACGCTGTGGTTTGCATTTCATGTGTTTCCAAATACTTTTTACTGGATTATCTGGATTATCACCAAAAAAATAAAATAAAATAAATCAAAAATAAAAAACGCTGTTTTTATTCGTTTCCTCAAATGAATGTGTGGAAAATTATGACAGTTTTTTTTTAATATAAAAAAAGGAACAAATGACTGAACTAGAGATAATTCAAAAGATACAGAAAAGTTATTTAAGGTTGTGTGGATATATGGAGCAAATGGATAATGAAAGAATGACTAAAAAAAACGTATTTGGCAAGAACGAGGAAGGCCAAAAATGACTTGACGCGATTAGATCAATCAGAGTCTTAAATCTGGTCTTATCAAAAATCCACATAACCCTCATAAGAACAAAACTGTATGCTTGTATCACATTAACATAAAAATCATCTATTTTATTTTCAGATGCTGCTTGATCAAGATTGAAGATCAGATGAAGATTAACATAATTCGATTTAGGTGTTATTTTTAATGGAGCTTCAATTTTAAGGTCAGTATAACTAACTTACTATAAGTAACCCCTCTTCTCCGCAGGGATGGGTAGAAAAGAAAGAACGACACATCAAACTTTCTTTGAAAACATTTTTCACCTCCACATTTATAAATCTGTTCATCCATAATATTCATCATTCCACCCATATGAATATTTAGCTCTCTTTCTCCTTCTCTCTACGTTGTATCTTTCTCATGTATTGTGTAACGAAGTGTGCCTAATCAACGTGACGCATCCTTGTAAT
This sequence comes from Brachycentrus maculatus, assembly GCF_059751285.1. NCBI lineage: Eukaryota > Metazoa > Arthropoda > Insecta > Trichoptera > Brachycentridae > Brachycentrus > Brachycentrus maculatus. The sequence continues at coordinate 278,564 of NW_028281471.1, forward strand.
TACACTCGATTCTCGTCCAGTTATCGATTATCAAAAAAGCACCTGAAGAATTTTTCATTAAAAAAAACATGACCTACCATTATTTTTTTATATCTCTTATAGATGAAGAAGAATATGGAAGTTCGGGCATCTACGGCCTTAGGACCTTGATAGGCTGGTTTGTGATGAGATGTCAAAATATCAATTAAAAAAATAACTCCTAATTGGAGATAATTCTGATTTGTAAACAAGTATTTGGACACACTCAAAATTCCGTACCTACTTTTACGTAGAATAAACGCATCTCGCTAATAAAAAAAGTAATTGCGTTTTCTAAAATGCATTACCTTTTTAATTTTTACCATAGTAAATTTATTTCCATTGTTATGCGTAAAAAGCAATTACTGTGTGGAATATTTATCATTTTAACGAGGTATGATACGCGCATTTTAAAACGTTTTACGCAAATGATAAATACTATCATGTGTCATAGAACGGCGATTTATTATTAAATAGTGAAGCATTTATATGAACAAGGCTTTGTTGATACTCTCTCATTAACTCTGTTTTGAAAATACTCGTATTTTATCATATTGACCCGAATGAACCATATATTATATACAGCCATTTTTTTAATTGAACGATAAAGTCCAGCATACTGTCAACAAGCCTTTATTTTCCAGAAACTCCAGCTAAATATTTTTCGTTATTTATTTATCACTAGTTGTACCCCGTAACGCATTGCTGTGACTCAATCGGATTAAAAAAAAAAAAAAAAAAAACAAGTTTCTTTTATGCTTAATTTCACAATACTTGTGGATTTACAATATTTAAGTACCCGATGAAAACGTTTTTTATTACTATCAGACTACGCTCCCATCGATGTAAAAAAGCTGTTTTAAAAGAAGCATGTTTTTGCCTATGGCATATCAAAGTACAAACGTATTCGAATGTTATTTAAGATTTTGAACAAATGATATTTTTTTATTTAGATAGGCGTTAAAAATGTATGTAAGATTCTTCCCGAACCATTTTACATACTATCAAACGCCTGAAAAGATCATTAAAAAATTTTATGAAACATATATTGTAACCAGTAATTTACCATATTCACAGTATTTTGAGTGTGTTTAAATCTGTGTTTACAAATTCTGGGTAAGTCTCCACATAGGAGTTGATATTTATATTGATATTTCTGGATAGATTAACAAACGTGACAACACTGGACTGCATTTAAATTGGTTTTTGGCATACAAGATACAGAGAGACTGTATCTTCTCATATAAATTATAGTTTTGACTAGATAAGGGACTACCCAAACGGCAAACGCCACAAGTCTAACAATAAGTACATATATACATTTATAGATTTTACATAGATTGTTCACTAGAAGGTCAAATATTAGCGGAATTTATGAATACCAGCAAATGATATTTGTTAATTTTACGAAATTAAGATAATCAGATGATCTAGTTTCTTGAATCTAGATGGAACAGATAAAAAAAAGATATAATAAATACATACTTCAAAGAAAATAAACCATTTTGGAACATAATTCCATCAAATTTATCACAAAGTAACCACCAATTAACGTGGTAGACTTCGGATTCCAGTAGAGTGAACTTCAGAAATAGAGTCCTTGAAGGATCTTATTTATGTATAACAGGCACATAACTGAGTGTCTAGGCCATAACACCAGTAGCCCTTACCGTTCCCAAGTAGCCATAATAATAACTGAAAGATTTTCAAAAGCCATATCCCATATCCTTTGACCGAGTGATCCAAAAGGGTCTCTTTTGTCACCCTTTTTTTAAATCAAAATATCTTTTATAAATACATACCTACCCTTCTACGTATATCACTGTAAAATTAGAATTTGAAAAAAAAATGTCGAATTAAAATAAAAATATTTAAAACGAATTCATCATTATGTATTTATAATTTAAGTTTTACTTCCTTAAAACCACTCTTTGTGGTATTTACTAAGTAACACTTAAATTAAAAATGGATACATTTTACCACAAAGTACCTGCCGAACCAATTAATGAAATCATGATTTGTTTTAAATAGTTTATATTGCGACATTTTCCTAAAAGGCTATCCTGGAGGCTGTATAATTTAACTACAGTATAAAAAATATGTGATTTAATAAGAATATTGAGATAAAAAAAGAGAAAGAGAGAATCTACAATGCAATCCTAAGTCCAACCAAATTGTTGTAAATAAAAGGACGAAAGCAGACTAAATGTAGTCGAAGTCCGATATCTCAGAAGAATATGGGGTTAAACGATATATTATCATAGTCAAACATATATTATCAATCTCACGACGTTCCACGATTGAGTTTGTAATAGCCATCTTTGATTGGCAATGTTTTGAGTGTGTCCAAATACTCGTTCACAAAATCTGGATTATCTCCAATTACAGTAATCTATAATTGGAGATAATTTATATTTTGTGAACAAGTATTTGGACACACTCAAAATGTTGTAAATAAATAATCTGGTTAAATTATAAGCTTAAATAATATAAATGAAAATGATATTTTCTGGCGTTTCTAACGTATGTGATTATAATCCTGGATTCGGACATCACATACTGATAAAGAGTTTCTGCTCAATAAAAAGCTTCTTTTAATCTCACCAGTAGATGTCCCTAGTGAAGTTCTAGTGATTCAATAACAATGTTTCCGAATTGGTTCATACATATAGAACATCCAAAAATTTGAGTAGTGTGGTTGTCAATAATGGGTAGAATTGGTGAATGTTACACGTGTGTAAAGTGATCACTTTGACCAGTTTATGACAGTCGTCAGCCCCGTAAATGCCCAGACTTCCATATTCTTCTTCATTTTTGATGAGATGTCAAAAAATAATCTTTGATTGGATTTGGAAAGCTTTTATTTAGCCGAGATCCTTTTAAAAAAATATTCAACAACTCCTAGGTGGAAAAACCTAGATTTGTGAACAAGTATTTCAATACATTTAAATGTTGTTAACTTCATTGTTACTAATTAAGTATAAATATTTTATTATAAATACTAACTCATCAACATTTGATTCATAAAACTTTTCCTGGATCAAGATACGTGGAAAGAAGGAAATAATCAAATACTGTATTGATGTCTAATGACTCAAAGAAACATATTCAGAAATTTCTCCGGAGAACTTTGATAATGGTCGCAAGTAAAATGAAGGAAAAATTCCGCCTACGGGCAGTTGTGAACACAAAGCAAAACTGCCGGGGTCAAAGTTTTAGATCACATTTCGTGGGGTGGATCCATGGGGAGATCGTATCAATTCTGTTTTCTCTGCTTTATTTTATCTTCTGTCACACGGGAAGACGAGTCAATAACGGAACCTATTCAGAAACTCACCCTTAATATTGACACATAATTTTGCTACGCCCTAAAATAAATAAAGGAAGACGGTGTCAATTTTATATCACAGCCTATTTAAAATGATATATGGCATAGTGATAAATTACAATCATTAATTTGAATAGCAAATACGAGTTCTAAGTTTACGTCATTTACGGACCTTGAAGAATTTTAGTTTTTTACCAACATTTCTTTTATTATTTTTTTACATCTCAACATAAATGAATAAACCCACCAATAAACTCATTTCTTTTCTGTACATGAAGTTTAAATAAATAAATACAAATAATAATATGGAAGTCTGGGCATTTACGGGGCATACAACCGATCACTTAACACACGTATGATATCCACCCATGATTAACAACCACACAACTGAAATTCTTGTAACTTCTATGTATATATATTGTTCAAATACGAAACGTAGTGTTTGAATAACTAGAATTTTACTAGAGACATCTATGATGAGACGAAAGAAGCTTTTTTATTGGGCAGAAACTCTTTTTTTGTCATATTTGGACGCACTTAAAATGTTGCCAACATTTCTTAGTAGAGCTGCATTTTATGTACTAAAACAACTGCTATATAGCTTTTTCCACATGTTTTATTTAACCAGTGACTGGGTTTCGTTGTTACCAACATCACCAGTCTGATATAGCCTAAAATATAAAGATAAGTAAGTTATTGAGAAGGAAGTAAAGTTGTGTGGAGATTTAAGAACTTTTTATCTGGTTTAATTGATCGCTTTGCTATCTGTGGAACATTCACCGTTCTACCAATGACTGACAACTATAGTATTTAAATTTTAAAATAAATTAAAATTAAAATGAATTATTCGAATTTTGTTCAAAGTCAATTTTACCACAGTTGAGATCTCGTAGACTCACACTTAGTGTAAATTCTCCGTTTGATATAAAAATACTCCAAATTCACTTAATTCTATATTTTTCATAATTACGAACGTTTTGGAGTTGCCATCTTTCGATTTCGCTGCAATATTGCTCTGTTTTTCCTTGATTCTATATGGTAGCTCACTTTATCAATTTAACAGATCCATGAATTTCTCATTACCATTGTGTAATTGGTTATTCATGCTTAAGCAAACATACAGCATCGCTTTTACTAATTGGAATATCATCCAGGGAAAATTAATGAACCCGTTTTTGCGAGCTTTCATGTTTTAGTACACGAACCTTTCCCAACACGGCCATTTCTCCCTTTCTCGGGCCGCATTCACGTTCGGTCATACAGAATAAATTATAAAAAGTCTTTGACCCAAAAATCGCGCTACCTGATGTTTTAACGTTTATCCAGAGAAATTCGGACGCTAATTCGATTTGCTTTTCATTAAGAATTCGAAATAGGCTACAAGTACAAAAAAACATATATAGTTTGTGTTTATGCTTATGAAAGCTCACTCTTTTCAACAACGTAATATATCAAAAATCGTAAATTTTCAGTTGTGCATGTTTTCGGAATGCCCAGAAATAGTGAAAAAATATTTAGATTTTACCTAAAAAGATCTGTTTTACCGTAAGACAAATAAGTGGCTTAATATTTATTATATTTTTAAACTTTAAAAATGATCTCCCGAAAAATCAAGTTTTTTGAAATATGATGTTGTTGAAACGAGTGAGCGATATATTTAATAACATAAGGTTTTCTACATCTATTTATAGATTTGAAGCTTTATTTGTTGAACTCTACTTTTTTTTAGTCTAATAAGTTTTTTTTAAAACATAAAAATCAATTTGTGACAATTGTTTTGCCTAATTATGGCATTTTCAAATGAATATCCTTCGTTTTAAAATGCCATAACTGGGCAAAACAATTTTCATAAAATTGATTTTTATGTATTTTTTTTAAACAATTAAATATAACTTATTACACTCAAAAAATCAGTGTTTGATTTAACATTTAATACATAAATTATCTGCATCTGTTGTAAGTACCTACCGAAAGTGGTAGTGCAGATATAGGTAGGATAGCTTAGCAAAGGTTAGGTGAAGTTATGCCGTCAAGGCGGTATCGGGTGTCAAAGCTAAGGATTTGACGGGTCTACTTGAGAATTACTCTAATTCTCAGTTCTACTGAGTACTTTAGGTTTGGAAATGCTAGATAGGTTCATTTTTATAGCATAGATTTGCTTGGTATTCTTCCTTAGGCTGCTGTTACCCTGAGTATTAAAATATGGTGGTGGATTGTATACACTAGTTTTTAATAACTGACATGCTCCGCTGGCAGTGATAGGAATTTTGAGAATAAGTATTTTTTTTATATTTGATCTTCTTCTTCTTCTTCTTCTTGTTAATGGCTTTTCACCCATCTTGGGTGTTATAGCCAGTGTCGAGTTATTTTTAATTTACACTTTTTACATTGGACTTTGAAGTGTTAGTATTCCTGTTAGTGGGGTTAGTTTTATTAGTAATGTTAAATTGTTTAGTGAGTTATCATACACTTTTATAAATTTAAACAATTAATTTTAAGAAATCAACAAATTATTTTATATACGAGTTTCTTAGGGGTGGTTATTTTTATTTGATTGTGAAAAACTTTGTATGATAGATTAAATATCGATTTAATATTTTTCGAAGATTTTACACGAATGGATTCGAATGGAAACCATGAGTTTCTATACCGGACCTGGAAACGTGGCAGGAACCTATCAGAGTACAGTCGGTGAATTGTCGTCAGCGGGCACCGAAATTTTGTGATAGGAAGAAGAGGGGTTTGTAATCTCAAGCGGCATTATCAAGACGTGTCACAACCATGTTCATCTTCTTCATACCCTACCCTGACCCGACCAGGCCACTTTCAAGTACATATTTGAAACACTTGATCATACCGAATTTTCCTCGATCTTCCTCTTCTCCTTTTACCAACCACTAACATCTCAAATTTAGTTAACCATGATAACAACCAAGATGTATAAATGTTTAGAAAATGTATTATGTTGTACTTAAAAATGAAACTATATTAAATAAAACAAAAATAAAAAAAAACACTGTTTTAAACAATATAGTGCCCTATGCACCATTGAATGCGAATAAAAGATAGAAAGAGAGAAACTCACGAGAGAAAAACGTTGAAAAAATTTGGTTTTTTTACCTGAGCATCTTTTTATGTAAAAGTACCATATTTGATAAAACAGAACGAATTAAATTTTTAACACTTAGTATTGTTATGAGAAAATTCGATTCACATAAAGAACACTTCGTATAACGAATTTGTTCCTGGAATGAATCAAATACGTTACGCGAGGCATCACTCTAATTGTAAATATATGTAAGTGATTACGACGATACGTTAGATGATCACAGGAAATTAGACGGTATAAACTAGGTAGGTTCTGAAACTATGGAAAATAAATCAAGTGGACAAAAGCCCTCAGACCGTCCGCCCTCACTCGCAAAGGGAATTCCTTAGACCGAGCTTCGCGTCACATAAAAGGCTCGCATAAAATAACTCTAAAACCATCATAATTGGTTCCTTCATTAAATTAAGCAGACCTTTACGTCGTTTCCCTAAGACGGTTATAAATTTTAATGTTACCTAATAATGACAGCATTTCAACTTTATACGTAATAAAATTAAAATTGTTAATTTATTTCTGTCCAAATTGCGACCTGGCGGTTTGCGGCGGGTCACAAAGCATCAATTAAGCGATAATTTTCAATGTCAAAACGCCGCGTAAAATATTATCAATTTATAAAAATTATATTTCCAATTTACTGAATACAAAATTGGAATTAATCGAGTAACACAATTGATTCAATCATTTAAATAATCATTCAATAACATTTTGAGTGTGTCCAAATACTTGTTCACAAAATCTGGATTATCTCCAATTACAGGAGTTAACTCCTGTAATTGGAGATAATCCAGATTTTGTGAACAAGTATTTGGACGCACTCAAAATGTTGTAAATAAATTATCTGGTCAAATTATAAGCTTAATATTAAAAATGAAAATGGTATTTTCTGGCGTTTCTCATGTGTGTGATTATAATCCAGGGTTTGGACCTCACATACTAATATAAGAGTTTCTGCTTAGTAAAAAGCTTCTTTACATCTCACCAATAGATGTCTCTAGTGAAGTTCTAGTGATACAAGAACAAGGTTTCTAAATTGGTTCATATTTATATATATATATTGTATATATATATATATATATATATATATATATATATATATATATATATATATATATATATATATATAGAACTTCCAAGAATTTGAGTGATGTGGTTGTCAATAATGGGTAGAATTGGTGAATGTTACACGTGTGTAAAGTGATCACTTAAACCAGCCTATGACGGTCGTCAGCCCCGTAAATGCCCAGACTTCTCCATATTCTTCTTCATCTTTGATGAGAATCAGAAGTCAAAAATCATTCAATAATTTAAACTAATGTTTTTCAAACTCTACCACGGAATTATTTTCACAGTCAAAACTTGCCTACAGAGCCTGGGTGCAAAACTGCATAAATGCATAATATTAAAAAAATACAAATTCAACTTTAATTACCTTAGTTTGTTTCGATTTCAAATTTTGCTTAATTTATTTATTTAAAAAAAAAAACAGATCTATGTACCTTCATCTTTGAACATTTAACTTTAACATTAAATAATATACATATTGAAATATCTATAAGTTGTTATTTTATTATAAAAAATTAAAAGAGGTGTGTTGTGATGGTGTGAGCATGTGAATCGAATGTGTGAAAAAAGAACAGTAAATCAAATTTATGAGATGAATTTGGTCAATAATAGAAGCAGAGGAAGACCGAAGAAAACTCGGCAAGATCAAGTGTTGCAAATGCTTGAATGTAGTCAGGTCAGGAATTGGAATAATCCACGGGTATGAGAAGATTCATGAATGTGGAAGAGGCATGGAAAATGTGAAAGATTTAACACAAAAGGCAGAGTAGTGTGGCGGTCTTCTATTCTCTCTGCCTTCCTCTTCGGAGAAGCAGCGTGATAGTTAGTTAATTAGTTTTGTTTCCAATTTACCCAATGTAATATTGAAATTAATCAATTAATACATTTAATCCATTCGTATGAACAATCTTTCAACAGTTTAAATTCATTCAAGTTAACTTCTCAATTAAGCAATTACTTAAATAATTATCGCATTAATTGAATGAGGAATTGAAGTATTCATTCGCCAATTTTACAAATGCGTATTCGATTAAATCGTCTGCCCGCGCCCCTAATCGAAAATGGTTTTCCCTCAAGTTTTCCATGAATAGAATATTGTACGGAGTACTGAATAGAGTATTTTACATATTTTAAATATTAAATTTTAAAACACTGATTTGAGTCTAATATGATTTTTTTTTAATTTTTATTAAAACATAAAAATAAAAATTTCTCTACAAATTTTTCGCCTCGTTAGGGCGTTATCAACTACCGTGCAACAATAAATACCTGAATATAAATAAACATTTAATTAATGAATTACTTATTTTATTTTAATTTTTATTTGATTTTATTTGTTCGGCAATTGTACAGCTTTACATTTAAAAATGTATTTAATAAAAAGTTACATTAACAATAATAAACATTACATTACATTAACAATAACAGTTACATGAATAAAAATAAAGCCCATTAACAATTCCACATTTATGTTATATTAACTGTTAAAACAGTAAGAGATATTTGACATCTCAGTAAAGATGATGATGAACGTGGAAGTCTGGGCATTTATAGGGCTTACGATAGTCATAGTCTGGTTGAAGTGATCACGTGTAACATTCAACAATTATTTCCATGATTGACAACCACACTACTCAAATTCGTGAAACTTCTAGATTTATTATGTAAAAATGAACTATTATTAAATGTCACTTTGTTTTAAAATCACTATTATTTATTGTAATTGTGATCTTTTCATAGTTATTTTAAAACAAAGTTACATTTTAATTATAAAATGAAAAATCACAATGTTAGTGCTTCAAATATAAATTATAAAAAATAACTCCTAATTCCAGATTTATGAGCAAGTATTTAGACACACTCAATATGTTGTAATGGGTAACTGTTACGTATTTTAGTTAACCGATTAAGATGGTATTATCTTTTCTCGGTCAATACCAAATTGTCAAAAATATTAAAAGCAATAAATATGCAATACGCAACCAAATTTGTATACTGATTGGCGTAATAAGCTTTAAATGACCGCATCGGAATACGAATACAAGTAACAAATTCTTTTAAACAACTCATTATGTAATTCATAACCGAATTACATAAAACGAATTTTAGATAAAACGGAATGAAATTGTAAAAAAAAAGTTTTAACAAAAAAATTGTCATATTATTTTTTGACATCTCATCAAAGATGAAGAATATGGAAGTCTGGGCATTTACGGGGCTTACGACCGTCATAGGCTGGTTTAAGTGATCACTTTACACACGTGTAACATTCACCAATTCTACCCATCATCATCACCATCATCCCCGTAAATGCCCAGACTTCCATATTCTTCATCTTTGATGAGATGTCAAAAAATAATATGAAAATAACTCCTGTAATTGGAGATAATCCAGATTTTGTGAACAAGTATTTGGACACACTCAAAATGTTGTAAAAAAATTGTCGTTTTAAATTACATATATTTTTATTTAAAAATAATAAATATAAAAAACTGGCATCTTTAACATAAAAGAACTTTATTATCCTGTGTTCCCTACTATTTGGTTTTGACAAATAAAATACATGTCAATGGTTTTACATACACCTCCCTTATCCAGCATTATTGATACCGTTTAATGGATTCGTGATTGATAAAATTATTTACTTTTCAAAAGTTTCGCATGCAAAACACTTTATCTCAATTTCAGCATACCAGAGTACCAATTAAAAATCTCGGTCCCGAAATAATTTACGTTCAAGGCCTTCGCAAAAACCGTATTTCAATTTCCTGAAGTTTTGGAGATATTTCTTCGAATTTATTTTAATTTCCTCAGTTCATACGAATTGTACCTAAATGAAAACGTCTGAATGGGAAATTGGTACAGTAAATTGTATTGCAAAAGTTTTGACACCACTTTGAAGGTAGATCTAAGAACGAGAAACGCTTCACAAAGAAACAAAGGTACATTGAGAATTTGAGTAGAAGATACCTCTATATATAAAAATCCATTCTACCGATTTTTCACAAAATATCAATCGAAGTTATTTCTTTGTTCGGTGAAATTCGAGTACTTCTTTAATTGTATAAATTCTATCTTTTTGTATATTTTTAAGTGGATTGGGAACTCTGTGACTTACAAATAAGTTTAATTAAAAATATATTTTCACCAAACTAGTCGGTCTATAAAATCAATTAGTTTTAAATTGTGTATATTGCTCGTCATAGCGAAACCTTAATACATTACTTCAAGATTATATCCTTTTTTTATAGTTTTTTATTACTTGCATTTTTTCAACTCTATTCCTATGTACAATACTCGTAACCCCGTAATGAGTTGCCTTAGAAAATTCTCCTTTCCATGTACAAAGATTTAAAGTCTATTTAGTATATATGTCTTAAAAAATGATAAGTAAAGTTTATAATAAATTATGTCCGCCTCCGTAGTGTAATGGTCAGCACGCTCGGCTACCGTTCTGGAGGTCCCGGGTTCGATTTCCAAGGGGGGTAAAATGAATATTAGTGATTTTTTTTACTGTAATATTTATTCAATATTACCATGGACTGGTACCTGAAGCGGAGGGCTGATCACCTTTCCTTCATGTGTAAAAACGATCAAGATAATACTGCGTTTATATGACACAGTGCCCTATGCACCATTCGGGTGCGGATAAGGGTTTTATTATTATTTTTTATTAAAATAAATTAATGATGTTGATCCTTAAAAAGAATACAATAGATACTCGTTAAATACAATACAATGGATTCTACATATATCTTATATCAATCAAGATTTGTCACATAGCTCATTTATTTATCTTATTTGCTTTGTCATATTTTCAAAAAAAGACATCACTAAATCTGATAGATCTTTATGTCCTCATCAATTTTTGTCAACTGCATACCTTTATTTGCACATTCAGTTTCCAATTCAAATCCTTTTTTTTTAAATAGGACATTCCCACACATTGCCAATTTATAACTTTAATTAAAATTGACAGAAAAGAGAAGATGGAAGATAACACGACATATCCTGCGGTATCATGTCTCATCACTGTCTTAATACAGAGGAAAACAAGACAGGAAGAGAAATACCAATGAGAAGGTCATGTAGAGTAGCTAAAAGAGAAGATAGTAATCAGAGAGCGGTGAAGGTTACTGCATAGACTAGCGTAGCTCTTGAATAAGACAGAGATGAAATCATAATTTTAGAGATAGATACTCATAGAAATGGGACAATGGAAACCGCATATAGCCGGAGGCCAGGTTACCTAGAGGGGTGCGGCTGTGGGTAATACTAATTTAATCATACTTATCAAGGAAATATATTTTTTATAATAAATTTACTATCCTCAAAGCCTCTACTTTTAAAGGCTTCCCGGTAGGATAGTATAAGGAAGCTACATGCGAAAAATACATCGCAAACACTTGAGTTTATTTTGCAATTTGGCGCCTGTCAAATCTAAAATATCATTGTTAAAATTTGTGAGTAAACAGTAAAGTGGTGAAGTCATAAAGTGAAAATCTTGAGAGCGGAAAGAGATATTTAATATGCAGAATATACACAAATCATTTTGGGTGTGTCTAAATCCCTGTTAACAAATCAGAGTTTCTCCACAAAGGCGTCAATTTTATATTTGGCATCTCAATATAGATGAAAAACAATATATAAATATGGATGTTGAAACCAGCCTAAGCCCTGTTAATACCCAGACTTTGATATTCTTCTTAATATATGTTGAGATGTCAAACAAATTATAAAATATAAGATACTTTTTTTTAAATCATTTTTTAAACTACCAGGAAATCTGTTATTCGGACAAATGAAATTATAAATGTATCCTTCTTTTGTGGTTAAATCTAATTAAAATTTACCGCGTGTTGTTCATTTGTCCCAAAATGGCGTCCGCCAAAACAAATTGCTTTCTCTCTCAGGGTGGTGTTTTTGACCCCTGACATAAGGTTATCGAGTTGATTGGCCGTGTAAACACAGAAGGGTGCTTAAGAAGAATGTCCGCCAATAAATATTCTACACTCTCCGCAATACTTTATGGCTATAAGTTGATTCGAAAATCAACCAGCTAGAGCATAAGAATGGTTATTAAAAGCTCAAATTCAGAACGCAAACGTTTGGCGTGTTTTTTTTGGTTCGATATTTTTTGGTATATTCTTTTTATTTATTCATTTATGTATTATTATTGCCTTTTACAATAAACGTCTTTTTTATGAACGTCTCACCAGCCAGAACCCACGACGAGACTTTATTTTATATTATTAAGATAATTTCATTTTAAATACTTATTAAAATTTTACATGAAATAAATCTGTAGTTATATTGACAACATAAGTTGAGTTAGTACATTGAGAAATTCGCAAGCATTTAACAATAATACTTTGTTTCGATGACTGTATTTAGTCATGAAATTATTTATATACATATATTGAATAAATATATATATATATATATATGTATTTTTTTGGACTCCTCACCATTAAATAAGTTTTCAAAACCTAATATGTATATATTTCGAAGAAAAATTAATTTTTACATTACAAAAACGGTATTTTAATTTTTTTAAATGAATTACGTCAAACGTTACTTGGGTTTAACAAAAATTAGGTTATGATTTATCGTTTATTAGGCCTTAATGCCTGGTGTGGGTAGGTACTCGACGTTCTTTCGTATTTTATATTTGTGAAATTGATTAAGATTGCTGTATTTTTATAAAATTTCAGTTAAACACTTCACTCTCCTTAAAATTCATCGTTCACATTGTGTAATGCCACTTGAAAATACTACTTAGCGACTACCTATTTATAAATCGAGGGGTAGAATAATGTTATTTTTTTATTGAATACCACTTTTAGGGTAAGAAAATGTTTTTTCGAAAATATGATTTTTTTAAATCATTGTGACATGTGTTTTACAATGCATTTTGAAATGTAGAGGTATGTATTAAATAAAAATAAAAATGGATAGATATTATCACAAAGTGACTCCCAAATCAATTAAATGCTTTTTTTTAAATGTAAGTTATGCTAGTTTTGGAAAACAACGAAGTAAATGCTTTAAATATTTTAAATCCAGATTATGCCGAAAAAACTAAGTTTACCATAATTTTTCTTAGAGACCCTGAAGGTCTGAATAGTTTTAATATGGTACAATTTTTATAGATTAAGTCGGTGATAAAATAATTAAAGCCTGACTATATTTATTAATTTGGCACTAACTTTGTTGAATGATATAATGTTGATTATTGAAAATTAAAAAAAATATTTAAGACCTCTTTCTTACTAATTGACCAATGAAATAAAACTCAATTAGTAGTTTAGTTATTAATTTTTAATAAAGTCTTACAAATTTAGAAAGATTTACTTGTATTTTCAAATACCGAAGTTTACAGCCACGTGGAAATAACCTCCCCTCTTAAATCCATTTCAGTAGTGTCGTGTACTTAGGCAGGACACGCGTGTATTCCGTTAGTACTTCACGGAACACGGGGTTAAGGTCCTACATTTTGTTAACTCAAAAGTTTGCGTGTGTAAGGGGTTAAAATAACACCACCTGTCACGGGTTTACATATACAGGACATATCGTCCCGTGAGTTTGAAAGGGTTCCATCAATATAGCCCTCACGTTTATTGGTAGAAACCTTTAAAGCTCACAGAACGATATAGTAGGAAACATATTCACAGATTTTGATAAAAAAAAAATAGTTTCTTATTATTTTTTGACATCTCATCAAAGATGAAGAAGAATATGGAAGTCTGGGCATTTACGGAGCTGACGACAGTCATAGGCTGGTTTAAGTGATCACTTTACACACGTGTAACATTCACCAATTCTACCCATTATTGACAACCATATCACTAATATCTCTGGAAGTTCTATTTATTTTATATTTTATTATTGTATTTTGTTTATATTTATCGTTATGCTTTAAAGTAAAATCAATTTATCCCCCAAATGGATTATTTTAAAAAAATCCTTTATGGTTTTAAATCTTGAAGATAAAACCTTTAAATAAAGATAGTGACCAACGCTTATTTCAAACAGTAAATATTGCATGGTAATTCACCGAATATATTGAAAATTTCAAACAATATTGTATTCGTATGCTAGCGTGTTTTACATACCTGCGACTGATGCTGATACTGATTTACTACGTGTGATAGGTAAAAACATGTTTCTTTAAACATCTTTTTTTTTATCGTAATGACAACGCCATCTGTTAATTAACTCAAAAGTAGTTTTATATTCAAAGGCGTTTGTTTTGTACATTTAAATCATCATGATATTCCACAAAGTTAATGTCAAATCTGTAATCAATATAAAGACTAGTTCAATACTTTCAACTGGTCTAGTCTTTGTTCTGAAAATTCACTTGATAAATGTTATCTCTTTATACACAAACGAGATGGAGAACAGCAGAACACACTTTATATTTAAATATTTCCTTTATATAAGCATAACTTTTATCAGCAAGGGATTTCTGTGAGATCTTCTTTCCCCGTTTGCTGATTTAAGTATTGCTTTGCGGACTGTAAAAGGACTGAAGTACGAGTACATGCTCTCTGACTTATTATGTAAATAATGTTTGTGGTGGAAAAGAAAATTGAGTAAAATTTAATATTTACCATGTGTTTTTGAAAACCAAAAATTATTTATTCAATCTTCTTCTTCATTTTCCTTTCTTGATGTTAGCCTTGTTACCTGTTTTAAGAGGGATCAGCAAGCGAGTGTTTTTGCCTTGAATTTTTACTCATAAATTACATGAAATAATAGTAACTTTAAACATAAAGAGTAAATCCACCCACGAGTAGGTATAGGCTATGAAACTCATAAAGTTGAAGCCTGAGTAGGGACATGATAAGCGGTGTTGCATAAGTCGTAGCTAGATTTTAGAGTCACTTGAACGTTAGGTAATTTTAAAAAACGGATCAGCCTCCTGCGATGTCGACACTCAGCTGTCAGTCAGTTAATCTCTTTGGTGGTCTGTCCGGAAGTCATCTCTCTTGGAATTGGCAGTGCAATCCAATGCTGGGGAGTCTGTATGGTTCCGTTCTCCTCATATGCACATACCATTGTCTCCTTCGTTGCTTTCCCTGCCTAACGACATCTTCGATCTCGCATATTTCTCTTTACATGGTATTGCTTAGTCTCGTAGACTAACTCATGCCAGATATGCTTCCTAGAGTCTTAATTTCTGACACTCTTAGTACGTTTCTGCGGTATCAATCCCATACGAGTATATAGTGATGGGTCATTTTTATCCTTTTTATCTTTTTTTTATTTATATAATAACAAAAATCAAGTTATCGAAATATAAACCCATAAAGTAAGGTAAACATAATAATTTCAAACATTTAAATTTTTTTCTAACCCCGAAAATGATGCGGGATACATCGAAACACGTGTCACAATAGATTTTAAGACAAAATTGTATTTACTTGGTAAAACATAAAATTAAAATATATAGATTTTACCATAAAGTGACTGCCGAATCAATTCATGAAAATATAATAATTCGCACAAATTTTATTAAATTATTTATTCCTATTTATAAATCAGACTACGTAAAATTGGGTCTCACAGACTCAAATCAATCTGTTATTGGATCATTAATTTTACCCTCAATCCATACAACTCCATCGTCTTGAAAAATAGTTATATGTAATTACTTGTCAATCTTTTAAGGCACTTTATATCGCATTTGGTAGATATTATATCCAAAACATATTATTTAAAGAATCAGAATGCTCGAATTTTAATAATTTACAGCAAAGTATATTCAAACTTACCTAATCACCCCATCCTTACAAGTTTAATCGAAGTTTCGGAATTGGTAATCATTTTCCGATTAATCAATCACTTTCCAAAATGAATTGATTTCCAAGGTTCTTTCAAAATATACATATCAGTTAGCGTAAAGACTCCAGTTATTATCATTTTGACAGAATGCTTTAGACAGTATTTATTTACAACTTTACTATTTGTCATATGAATATACTGGATTTTTTGCTGTGTAAATGAACCTTTGGTTCATTTTTAAGTACTTCTTTTATTTAATGTTTTAATACGTATAATGAGGACCAGACGAAACAAATTTTAAGTAAATATTTTAACCCTAGAGAGATTGGAGTATAACAATTTAATTTATGAATTAATTTTTAAATCAAACGCAGATTTTTAGACTTTACTAAGTTGTATTTTATTAAAAACACATAAAAATTTATATTTTGACAATTGTTTCGTCTAGTTATGGCATTAAAAAAATTATTCATAAATTAAAATGGAGTTCTACAAATTAAACGCTAAATCAATAAATATAAGAATATCCGTAAAATAATGAAAATATTTTTTAGTTTGTTAAAACGAACTGTATGAAAATGAATTTTCATTACTTTATATTAACAATAGTAAAAAAATTGTATAACGTAGATAAGAAAAAAATAATGCCTAGTAATAATAAAAAAAATTGTGAATTAATTCAGATAAAATCATCGTCTAGCTAGTTTTTCATAAAAGAATAACCGCAAACTGAAATATGTATGTATCTAATATCTGAAGAAACTATGAGTATTAACTCATAGATTTCTTTAAATTGAAAAGGTATTTATAATTGAAAAAATGTTTGATACTTCCTGAAACATTTCATTGTATTTATTTAATTTTCATTATAAAAAAATACTCTCCTTATCATCCATTGTTTACTTTGTATTTTACCACTTTTATAAACATTAAGACAAATGACAAATCGATTATTTTATTTTAATGACCTGACGATGGAATGATTTTCCTAAACCGGTAGTCATGAATAAGTGTTTATAAAAATGGTATTACATGAAGTAAACAATGGATGGTAAGAGAGTATGATAATAAAACACTTAAGTTAAGTTATCAATTCTTTTAATATACAAAATATTATTTGTATTATTTTTATCCTGCACAAATTTGCAAGAACGGGCGTGTTTCTATCCTCATTTCCTACCTCTGTTTGTGTCCTCCAATGTCTTTCACCCTGATATTCTTCACTTATGTCAACTGTATTTTATGATATACATATATTCCCCAAATTTATCCAGAAATCTGTAGGGCTGGATCGATCACTGTGCCTTCTTATATCTTATGATACATATCATGATATATCTTATATCTATGGAGTGTCATGCAATTTGGGCGGGAATACCGGTCAAACAATTGATCAAGAATAACTTACAATATTCTACAAAAATTAATAGCATATGTATTCCATACAATAACAAAAAAGTAACTAAGCGGATCCTTATCCCATCTCCTACTCTACCTCACCCGCATCCAACGAAGAACTTTATTTGTAAATAACCGTTACTCCGTTTCCCGTATATATGAAATTAATGAAATCGTAACCCGTTTCATTATGATTAACAAATTCTCAATGACAAGTATAAATTGTGAAAAAAATACTTTACTTCTATGAGAAAACATCAGTTTTGCACTTGGCTTTTGCCATAAGTCAAAAATAATTAATTTTTTAATTTTTAGATTGGAAAAAAATATCGTTTAACGTTTTGAGATGTCAAACACACGCGATGCCTAAACGAAAAATACCAAAAATTAATTGAAATTACAGCTCGAAGACCATGACCTTTTTTGAGACTTATTGCTGTTTTTTTAATAATTCTAAAAATCAATCACTTCTTTTAGAACGGTCCAATAAAATGATAGTGTACGATATGTCGTTTATATTTTCTAATTAGAATCGTGAAGAAATAAAACGTAAATTAAGATCGTTTTTTTAAGCACGTACATAAAATCATTTTAATCATGGGCATTTTAAGCAAGAAACAGTCTACTTTCTTCATTTTATCTAGAAAACCAATCTGAAATATTTTTCAACCGCAATTTTCTGCTTCCCTGTAAGTGAAAATCAAATTTAAAATGTCATAAGCTCTTTGATTAATTCTCAAGAAAACATTTATTTTAATGAAAGCGTTTTTTTTTTCAAAATTGCTCCTAAGAATTTGTCGGAGGGTACTGCTTAAAAATTTTGATTACACGTTTTATTTATGCATTAAAAATTCAAAAGTAAAGAAACCTTTTAAAACTTGGTAATAAAGTTCCAAAGAGCACGCAATATATATATATATATATATATATATATATATATATATATATATATATATATATATATATATATATATATATATATATATATATATATATATATATATATATATATATATATATATATATATATATATATATATATATATATATATATATATATATATATATATATATATATATATATATATATATATATATATATATATATATATATATATATATATATATATATATATATATATATATATATATATATATATATATATATATATATTTATATATATATATATATATATATATATATATATATATATATATATATATGTATATATATATATATATTTATATAAATATATATATATATATATATATATATATATATATATATATATATATATACATATGTATATATATATATATATATATATATATATATATATATATATATATATATATATATATATATATATATATATATATATATATATATATATATAAATATATATATATATATATATATATATATATATATATATATACATATATATATATATATATATAATAATCAAAGAAAACACTTTGTTTTTTACCACTTGAGTTTTTATTAAAGACTACATGTTTCAGAAGTTAAACTTCCATCATTCAGGTCTGTATAATAACTAAAATATAAAATATAAAATTTTTCTATAAATAAGGAGAGGGGAAAGTAAGGGGAAGGGGTTAGTCAAGGAACGGAGTTTGAAAAATAAAATAAATTAAAATTATTACACCTTGTTCCATATAAAGGCCAAATTATGAATTATCTTGAAAATTTAGAAATACAAAAAAACCTGAATTCTAATAATAATTTATTAAATAATACATTGTTTCAAAATTCTTCGCCATTGCTTTCAATTTTTCCTTTGTTTTCAAACTCCGTTCCTTGACTAACCCCTTCCCCTTACTTTCCCCTCTCCTTATTTATAGAAAAATTTTATATTTTATATTTTAGTTATTATACAGACCTGAATGATGGAAGTTTAACTTCTGAAACATGTAGTCTTTAATAAAAACTTAAGTGGTAAAAAACAAAGTGTTTTCTTTAATTATTGTAACATGTCTTACCACAAAGTTAATGCCGAAACAATAAATAAAATATATATATATATATATATATATATATATATATATATATATATATATATATATATATATATATATATATATATATATATATATATGTATATATATATATATATATATATATATATATATATATGTATATATATATATATATACAATTTAAATAGAATTATTTTTTACTGAAACGTAAAAATTCCATTTATACACAAAATACAAGGTAATTAAAAAAAAATACTTCTGTTGTACCAATTTTTATATATGTGTATGTATGTGTGAGGTTTTTAAGGTTGTAATGTATGTTAAAATACAATTAAACTAGCTTCAAGTTGAAGTTAACCTGTCTTAAAAGCTTTTTTAAAAAGCTTTTTAATTCTTCCAATTTTACAAAAACGAGTAACGAACCCATAATAGTAATTCATATATTCACTGCCTACTTACACTTTTACCAAAACCAAATATTGAATTGCAAGTTTCAAGTTAAACTCTACAAATTCAACATCGAGCTATTCAAACTGTACTTATTCAACTACGATAGAGCGACGAACGTACGAATTGAAGAATCCTTTAAAATCAATATAAATGGTTCCCATGTTAAACCATTGACATTTAAATGGTATGGTTTAACCTTTCTTCAAACGTTACACTTTGACTATTACAAATAGCAAAGAATTAATAATGTAGCACATTCCTTACAGCGTTCAACAGACAGAGGACACTTACATATTACATGTATATTGTAGTATATTCAAGTGTTATATTATATTGGACATCTATTTGTAAGGAGACAACGACGTTTTCTGACCGCAAATTATACCCGTCTGTCTTGTTTTCAAGTATCGGGTGATCATGCCATTATTTTGCCTAATGTTTTTCTCATTTATTTCTTTTAAATATGCTTCTTATGCCTTTTTATGATACCTGTTCATTGTTTTTATATTTGCCATGTATTAGTTTTGTTTTTTTTTAAATCCTTTTTTGTAAAATTATTATTTGTGTTCCAGTCTTGTTAACTATAACCCCACGTCCCAAAATAAGAAATATAAATTACTCATCGGGAATATTATATATATATATATATATATATATATATATATATATATATATATATATATATATATATATATATATATATATATATATATATATATATATATATATATATATATATATATATATAAATATATATATATATATATATATATATATATATATATATATATATATATATATTTATATATATATATATATATATATATATATATATATATATATATATATATACATATGTATATATATATATATATATATATATATATATATATATATATATATATATATATATATATATATATATATATATATATATATATATATATATTTATATATATATATTTATATATATATATATATATATATATATATATATATATATATATATATATATATATATATATATATATATATATATATATATATATATATATATATATATATATATATATATATATAAATATATATAAATATATATATATATATATATATATATATATATATATATATATATATATATATATATATATATATATATATATATATATATATATATATATATATATATATATATATTTATATATATATATATATATATTTATATATATATTTATATATATATATATATATATATATATATATATATATATATATATATATATATATATATATATATATGTATATGACTTATGTATGTAATATGTTTTGAAAAAATAAATAAATACAAAATTTAAATTATGTTCTACTTGGTAAACACCACTATTTCCTAAAATCTATTCTCACACGTGTTTCGATGCAATCGGCATAATTTTTCAACACCGTACGTACCTACAATACGGTGTTTGAAAAAAATGTGGAATGCATCGATGTGACAATAGATATTGAAAAATAATGATTTTTATAAAAATAAAAAAGGATAGATACTAACACAAACTGACTGTCGAATCAATTGATGATAAAATGTTTTATTTATTATTACGGCAAAAACTGTGGGATACGTCATAATTGTTATAATGCTTTATTTAAGCAAAAAATGGTTCTTTAAATACCCAGACTTCCATATTCCTCTTCATCTATGTTGAAAATAAAAATAACACCTAAGTGGAGAAAACCCAGATTTGTGAAGTATTTGGACACACTCAAAAAGCTCTGAATAAAAATAACTGGCTTCAAATCATAGGCTCCATGAAATTAAAAATCATGTTTTAAGACGTTTTCCAGTATTAAAAATAATCCGAGGTTCAGATAATAGGTCCAATACTTGAAAGTGATTAAAGTCAGGAGTCGGAATAATCGGTGAGTATATAAGAAGAGATGCATGAATGTGGAAGAGGTGAAAAGAGCAAAGACAGAA
>NW_028281472.1:0-130000 GCF_059751285.1 Brachycentrus maculatus
TGTTCTACAAATTATAAGGAGGTAAGTTAGAGGGAGAATAAAGGAAAAATGGAAAGCAAAGGTGAAATTTTCTGAAATAATATATTAATTAAAACACTCTCCTTTTCATCCATCGTTCACTTTGTGTAATACCACTTTTCAAAACACTTATTCGTGACTACCGGTTTCGGAAAATCGTTTTTTCATTATGTCGGTAAAATAAAATTTGACATTTGTATAAAAATAATATTTTGAAAGAGAGAAAGTAGACAAATGAATCACAATGGGAATATTTTTTAAAAGTGGACTCTAAGTTAAATTTGGTTGGTTATTTGGTATGGGTAGGTCTTAAGTAATTTTTTTTTACTTGATTATTTTTTAAATTTTACTACATAATATAAATACAAGTACAAAAAAATAATTTAAATGGTTATAGGGCAAGTTCCGTGAATATATCGGAATTTGAAATACAACGCTGTTTTTAAATATTTTTAGGAAGGTTTTCATGTATATAAATATTTTAAACAATAAAACCCACAATTGGCATTCCGATAGAGTATTTATTTCAAAATCTTTTAAAATTGGATCTGGCGGATTTTAAAAGTAGGCGACACATATCGCTTACTCCTTTTAAGAACGTAATAAATAAATTTAAAAAACTTGATTTTTTAGGAGAACGTCTTTAAAGATGAATAATATAATACAATGTAATAAAAATAAATATCAAGCCACTTATTGAACGTTTTACTGTGCAACAGATCTTTTCAGGTAAAACCTGAAGGTTTTTTTCTCCATTTGAAAAATATTTAGTATATTTAAAAAAATAATTAAAAACAATACCTTTTCTTCGAAATGCTAAAACAACACTTTCTGCCCTGTATCGGGTAAATATTAAGTTAAAAATATGCCTCTTTTGCTGGGATATAGTACATTTTCTGGGCATTCCGTAAACATGCACTATTGAAAATGTACGATTTTTTATTTATGACGTTCGTGAAAGGAGTAAGCGATATGATACATTATGTTTTATCTTTTCTATATTCTGACCTAGAGAGCGATCACGAACATATCGACCCAGCCAATTTATCGACCTCGAACCTCAAACGTTAACTTTTAAATTATACCAAATAATATTGTATTAATATAAAATTATTAAAATTCATTCTAGTAAAATTAACAATCGTATTAAATTACATTACGAGGTAACAAGTAAGACGAATTATCAGGGTCATTTTTTTAAGTAATTGAATCGACTCATGATTCAGCCTCAGTGGTCAATAAAACCAGATTTTTTAAGGTAATTTTGCGTTTCAAGTTTGGTTTTATATATAGCGTTCCAATAAGAGAATTGTTTTTTTTATATGGAGAGAGAAAGGTTTAAAAATTGTATTTCTGCGAAGCACACAACATATGGCGAATTTGGAGGTCAAAAACAAATTGGTACTGTTACAGTAACATTCGTAAATGACCTTATTTGAAGGTATTATCTTGTTACAATATGCTACCTAACCCTGCGGACATGTTCCGCAAATTTGGATATATCGCTCACTCCTTTGAACAATGTCATATATCAAAAATCGTCAATTTTCAGTTGTGCGTGTTTTCAGAAAGGCCAGAAAATTTACTATATCCCAGCAAAAGAGGCATATGTTTAACTTAACATTTACCCGCTACAGGGCAGAAAATGTTGTTTTTACAATTTGAAGAAAAGGTAGTGTTTAAATTTTTTTTTTAATAAACTAAATATTTTTCCAATGAAGAAAAAACCTTCAGATTTCATCCGAATCCTGGATTAAAATCACACACATAAGAAATGTCAGAAAAAAAAAATATTTATTAAAAATAATTTTCAAGCCGCTTATTGAACTTTTTACTGTGCAACAGATCTTTTCAGTAAAACCTGAAGGTTTTTTCTTCATTGGAAAAATATTTATTATACTTATTTAAAAAAAATATTAAACAATATCTTTACTTCAAAATGCAAAAACAACACCTTCTACCCTGTAGCGGGTAAATATTAAGTTAATAATTTGCCGCTTTTGCTGGGATATAGTACATTTTCTTGCCATTCGGTAAACATGCACAACTGAAAATTGACGATTTTTGATTTATGACGTTCTTGAAAGGAGTGAGGGAAATATTTCTCATAAAAAAATATTAAATTCTTAAGCTAGAATAATAAAATGACAAGGATATTTTCTAGCGTTTTTCGTGTGTGGGAATTATGAGGGGTATATTATTATTGTTCCGAACTAAACTAAATAATCTTTCGTCCGCCTCCGTAGTGTAATGGTCAGCACGCTCGGCTACCGCACTGAAGGTCCCGGGTTCGATTCCCAGGGGGGGGTCAAATAAATATAAGTGATTTTTTGACTCTTATATTTATTCAATATTACCCTGGACTGGTACCGGAAGCGGAGGGCTGATCACCTTTCCTTCATGTGTTAACACAAAGATAACGTCTGCGTTTATATGATGCAGTGCCCTATGCACCATTGGGATGCGGATAAGGGTTCGAATGAATGAAACTAAATAACTTAACTAACTAACTAACTAACTGTCACGCCTCTCCTACGCAGCGGTAGGCAGAGACGATGGAACGCAGCACCAATCCGTCCTTGCAAGCAATCTTCGCCTCTTCCACATACATGGATCTCCTCACACATACATACTCGCCGATTATTCCGACTCCTGACCTGACCACGCACAAGTATTTCAAATACTTTTGCCAAGTTTTACTCGGCCTTATTTTGATTCTATTAGCACCCACGTTCGCCTCATAAAATTGTCTTACTTTTCTTTCTTCACTCATTCGAATTATGTGCATCTCATAAAAACTATCTCAACATATAAAGAAAGGGTGTAAGGCTGAAATGAGATGATAATCCAATAAATACAGGAAGGTGAAACCATCTCAACACACTTAAAAGTAGCTTATAAAAACACTTTATAAAAATAAAAATAAATGGTTTAAAACAAAAATATTTTTATTAATAAAGTTTATTTTAATAAAGTTTAGAAGAATGTGCGACAAAACGATGTATCATAGATGTACGAATAGTGAAATAAGGAAGGAATGCAAAGCTGAGATAAGCATTATCGATAAAATTAAGAAAGGTGTGTTGAAATGGTTTGGACATGTAGAACGAATGAGTGACGAAAGAACGGTAAAACAAATTTATGAGGCGAATGTTAGCGGGAAAAGAAGCAGAAGAAGACCGAGAAAAACATGGCACGATCAGGTATGCCAAATACTTGAAAGTGGTCAGGTTAGGAGTCGTAACAATCGGCGGGTATGTATGAGGAGATGCATGAACGTGGAGAGGCGAAGGATGTTTGCAAGGACAGAGTGGTGTGGCGCTCTATTCTCTCTGCCTACCCCTGCGGGGAAGCGGCGTGATGGTTAGTTAGTTAGTTAGTTAATAAAGTTTATTAAATGTGCCACAAATTATCTGCGAAAAGCATTTAAGAAAAAAAAAATATTACCTTTTATTAGAGATGTGTTCGTCTTCCTTTTGTGTCCATGATAAAAGATGTAACAAAAAATTCAGAACATTTAAAGAAAATCACTTTGTATTATTTTTAAATAAATTATAATATTTTGTACAGAATACCCCAAATTAGTATTTTTTTTTAATGTTTTGTATGTTAGTTCACTATGATGCTATTGTTCGATTCTCTCTAAACACAATATATACGAACAAAATCAGCACAACTCAATATTACCTACTTAAATATTCCTTTGAATTTTAATAAAAAAATGATCTTTACAATTGAAATTAACATGGAAATTTCGAAAGCAAAGTATGATTTATTTGAATTTAAGACGATATGTGTTTCGAAAAAAAAATCGTTGAAATCCCACACAAATATTACATGTATTAATTTTTTTTTTATTCAACACATTTAACCATTAATATATTATGGAAAATGTTTCGAATTTAAGTGAAATTATTTACAGCATATTGTGTTAAAAAATCGAACACCACACCGAACAAATATTATTTTTAACGAGATTGAAATTCGAACATAAAATACATAGTATCGAATTCACCTGAATTTATTTAAGACATATTGTGTTTCATTGTTTAAAAATCGAACACCACACAAATATTACAATATTTTTAACGAGTTTGATATTCGAACATAAAATAGTATCGAATTCACGTGAATTTATTTATGACATATTGTGTTTCATTGTTTAAAAATCGAACACCACACAAATACTACAATATTTTTAACGAGTTTGAAATTCGGACATAAAATAGTATTGAATTCACGTGAATTTATTTAATACATATTGTGTTTCATTGTTTAAAAATCGAACACTACACAAATATTACAATGTTTTTAACGAGTTTGAAACTCGAACAATTGATATTTTGATAAATTTTGAATTCGCATGAATTTAATTAAGACAAATTGTGTATCACAATTTGAAAATCGAACACCACACGAATATAACATAATTTTTAACGAGTTTGAAATTCGAACAATTGATATTTTGATAAATTTCAAATTCGCGTGAATTTATTTAAGACAAATTGTGTATCACAGTTTAAAAATCGAGCACCACACGAATATAACAATATTTTTAACGAGTTTGAAATTCGAACAATAAATATTATATCTAGAATCGCGTGAATTTATTTAAGACAAAATGTGTTTAAAACAAAGGTTTTGATATTAGAAATTCACAAAATACTAGTTTCAATTACGTTATATCATTGCTTGTTAGGCAGACACGGGATGCGTTTCGAAAGTTTCCATGGGCTCGCGCCAAGTGCGTCCCGTTCTAGGCTCCGAGTCGGAAAATGAGCGCTAGTGAAAATGAAAACGGCGTCGCTGTTGCGAGATGTGGCGCGGCGCACTGCCAGCCGACGGAGGCAACTGTCGCTTTTATAAAACCTTACCGCATACTATGTAAAACCTTTGTTTTCAAGATTTATTCGGCCCGGATTTTCAACCGACGTCTGAGAGATCGCAGTTTTTTTCGTTCAGAAAAATGTTAGTAAAATATTTACAATGATTTTAAAATCAACTTTCAATAAAATATATATATTTATATATATATATATATATATATATATATATATATATATATATATATATATATATATATATATATATATATATATATATATATATATATATATGTATATATATATATATATATTTATATGTATATATATATATATATATACATATATAAATATATATATATATATATATATATATATATATATATATATATATATATATATATATATATATATATATATATATATATATATATATATATATATATATATTTATATATATATATGTATATATATATATATATACATATATATATATATATATTTATATTTAACACAACTTTCAATAAAATATATATATATATATATATATATATATATATATATATATATATATATATATATATATATATATATATATATATATATATATATATATATATATATATATATAAAGGGTCCGCCAAATAACTTTTTTTTTTTGAAAATGCTATAAAAAAAAACTACTGAATATTTTCTCAAATTTCTTTTTTTATTTATAAGTACAATCCTTCCGGTTAATAATGGAAAATAATTTCATTCAAATGGCTGCCTCGGCTGGCCATGCAGTAGCCTACACGATCGGTCCAATTTTTAAGCACATTATCGATTGTGTGCAGCTGTATTTCACCAATGGCTTCACGAATATTGTCCTTTAAAGCGTCAATTGTCTCTGGCTTGTCGGCGTAACATTTATCTTTGAGGGCACCCCACAAATAATAGTCCAACGGTGTCAAATCGCAGCTCCGAGGTGGCCAAACGACATCAGCTCTGCGGCTGATAATGCGATCTTCAAAAACAGGGCGCAAAACATCGAGTGTAGCTTCGGCTGTGTGGCACGTAGCGCCGTCCTGTTGAAACCAAATGTTGCCAATATCCTCCTCTTCAATTTTTGTGAACAAAAATCCGTTCAACATGGCCCGATAACGATCGCCATTGACTGTAACGGCCACTCCTTGCTCATTTTCAAAGAAAAATGGCCCAATTATGCCTCTGGACCAAAATCCGCACCAAACAGTGACTCGTTTTGGGTGTACCGGCTTTTCAATGTATGCGTGCGGGTTTTCTGTGCCCCAAATACGACAATTTTGCTTGTTTACATACCCGCCAAGATCAAAATGAGCTTCATCCGAAAAGATGATTTTTTTGGCAAAATCGGCATCTTCTGTAAGTCGATCGCAGGCCCACTCAGCGAAGCGAAAACGCATTGGATGGTCAGTTGGCTTCAACTCCTGAACCAATTGGACTTTGTATGGCGTCATACCAAGGTCTTTATGCAAAATTCGTCTCAATGATGTCTCCGAAATGTTCAATTGTTGAAAACGACGGTGAATTGATGTTGATGGCGCTTCACGCACACTTTCTGCCACAACATCGATATTCTCGGGTGTACGCACTGTTTTTGGCTTTTCACGCTTTGGTTTATCGATGAGGATGCCAGTTTCTTTCACTTTTTTCACAAGATAACGAACATACGGAGCTGACGGTGCTTCTCTTCTTCAAATCAGACATGACCTAAGTGTTACCATTCACGAAATAAGCACTAGTTGAAAAAAAAAACTTTAGATGGCGGACCCTATATATATATATATATATATATATATATATATATATATATATATATATATATATATATATATATATATATATATATATATATATATATATATATATATATATATATATATATATATATATATATATATATATATATATATATATATATATATATATATATATATATATATATATATATATATATATATATATATATATATATATATATATATATATATATATATATATATATATATATATATATATATATATATATATATATATATATATATATATATATATATATATATATATATATATATATATATATATATATATATATATATATATATATATATATATATATATATATATATATATATATATATATATATATATATATATATATATATATATATATATATATAAGAAACCGGGCTAAGTGGCTGACTGTCACGCAGCTTTCCGCAGGGGTAGGCAGAGATAATAAGACGTCACACCGATCTGTCTTTGTAAGCAATCTTCGCCTGTTCCACATTCATGAGTCTTTCTCATATATACACATAACAATTTTTTTTGACATCTCATGAAAGATGAAGAAGAATATGGAAGTATGGGCATTTACGGGGCTGACGACCGTCATACGCTGGTTTAATAATAATGGTTGTCAATAATGGGTGATACATTTTAATTATAAAATGGAAAATCACAAAGTTAGTGCTTCAAATATAAATTGCATATATTTTTTAGTTCATTCATTTTGGATCCCTGACTGGGTTCTATTTTATAATATATATCGTAGTCGTACAGGAGAAAGTGACCAATTAACAAAACGTAAAATGTTCAGGAGGGCCATTTAAGTCACTTTTGCTTGGCAAGAAAATAAACACCAATGCAGTTAGTCATTTTTAACAGGTCAATATATTACACTTCCAAGTTTAAAATCCTTTGGGATGTTTTTCAGGGCAATATTAAGCTAGTAAGATATCAAATAGTCAATAATCAAGTTTTTGTAAAAAATGCATTTGGTCACTTTCTTCTGTATGACTACGATTTACATTGTTATCCTTACACAATTAACAGTCTGGAACTCAATTTTCATTATACCCAGATAACATTTAATGTTTATTTTTGCTTAAACACCGTTTTTGTATTGAAAAAATAAGTTTTTCTTCAAACTAAATATTTGATTAAGAAAAGAAAAGAGTTATTGAAAGAATGAAATAACAATGTTTCGAAATTGGATCATATATTGATATGAGTACTTCTAAAAATTTGAGTAGTGTGGTTGTCAATCATGTGTAGAATTGTTGAATGTTACAAGCGTGTAAAGTGATCACGTAAACCATTCTACGACGGTCGTTTAAGTAATCACTTTACACGCGCGTAAAATTCATTCAATACATCCGTAAATGCAGAGATTTCTGTATTCTTCTTCATCTATGTTGAGATGTCAAAAAATAATTTAAACTATATATGAAACATTAGTGATTTCACACTATTTATGTAATATCCTGGACCCTGATGCGCAGGAGTGATCACCTTGCTTTCATGTACGTAACGATCAAGATACACCGCGTCAATACGACGCAGTGCCCTATGCACCATTGGGTGCGTAAAGGGCTAGAAGAAGAAGAAGAAGAATATTGTGAATAATTTATCAATATAATCAAACCATCGTTTAAAAACCGCGCTTTCCGCGTTCTTGAGAGATTAGCAGTCAGAAAGAACGGTACAATATCTGCAATTGCTAGTAGCCAATACATATCTGTGCATTACACAGGGTGGCGCAAAATCAATCACCGTATCGGAAGATACCATAATTTTCGCAAATGACGTCGTACGTCATTCATATTTGACATTTGTAAACTAGACAGCTGCAGTTTACAAACTATTTAATAAAAAAGGGCATAACTGTGTATCGACACTGGCGGCAGCCACTTGACGAGTAACATTATTTTCCACTTAACAGAAAAAATTGTAAAGGTCCAGATGAAGATAATCATAACACTCTCCTTATCATCCATCGTACACTTTGTGTAATACCACCTTAGAAACACTACCGGTTTCGGAATAATCATTCCATCATCAGGTCAAATGTAGATTAAAATAAAATTCTCACAATCTGACATTTATACACAAATAAAATTTGAAAAGAAAACTAATGAATCACAAAGGGAATATTTTTGAAAGTGGACTTGTTGAGGTCAAAATAAAATATGGAACTAAGGCAAAATAAAGGAATGGGTAAATGATCAAGAGTTGATTCTATGAAAATTTTAAAATAGTTTATATTCTTAATTTTTTTTTCTCTCTTTTTGTGTGTATATTAGGTAAAAAAGGATAAAAATAATTTAAATGTATGTAAAAAGAACTCCACCGACAAGGCACACAAGATGGCTTGGTGAGTCTCTGCAAAAAATATTTTCAAAATGCTTAAAATTGTTATTTAAAAAAATGTATATAATTTATGAAGGTTAATGTAAAAAACATATGTATTTAAATATATATGTATTTATGTATATATTTTATATATATATATATATATATATATATATATATATATATATATATATATATATATATATATATATATATATATATATATATATATATATATATATATATATATATATATATATATATATATATATATATATATATATATATATATATATATATATATATATATATATATATATACGACGTGGTAATATTTTTCTTTGTAAATTGGGTGTAAATAATATGTAAAGTGGGTGTATAATAATAAAAATAAACAATTGAAGTTTGTAATTAATGTTTATTTTTAATGTATCTTTACAATATTTTTCTATCTAACTGATTCTGACAGTCAACAATATAATATTTTTTCTATCTGATGTCTTTTGTCTTATTCAGTGCGACGCATGTGACATCTGGTGGTAGATTTGTACTGTATGTAGGTACTAAATAAAACGTATAGGTAGGTATCTAGGTATTATATATATATATATATATATATATATATATATATATATATATATATATATATATATATATATATATATATATATATATATATATATATATATATATATATATATATATATATATATGCCTGGACAAAAAGCCTGATATGTAAGACAAGTCCTTGATCGTATAAATAATATGGTACACGCTACATATGTCTTGGACAAACTACGAGTTTAAAACATGTTGTGCGGACTAAGAACTATGATTATTTTTCAATTATGACGTACATGTTTTAAAATAGTCTATATTAAAACGACGTATGATAGATGTGCGAATAGTGAAATAAGGAAGGAATGCAAAGCTGAGATAAGCATTATCGATAAAATTAAGAAAGGTGTGTTGAGATGGTTTGGACATGTAGAACGAATGAGTGAGGAAAGAACGGTAAAACTAATTTATGAGGCGAATGTTAGTGGGAAAAGAAGCAGAAGAAGACCGAGAAAAACATGGCACGATCAGGTATGCCAAATACTTGGAAGTGGTCAGGTTAGGAGTCGTAACAATCGGCGGGTATGTATGAGGAGATGCATGAACGTGGAAGAGGCGAAGAATGTTTGCAAGGACAGAGTGGTTTGGCGCTCTATTCTCTCTGCCTACCCCTGCGGGGAAGCGGCGTGATGGTTAGTTAGTTTTTTTTTTCTATATTTATTGCTTTACTTATTTATAAATTTTTCTAGATTATTTTAACAAAGACCAGTTATATTTACATTTTAAGATTTTCATGTATTTTTTTTATATTTTTAAGTAATAAAGTTATTCTAAAACAAATTAAGACGATGATTTTGCGCCATTCGTTTGCATACTGCATCTGTCTAGTTTACAAACGTCAAATATGACTGACGTGCAACGCCATTTGCGAAAATTATAACATCTTCTGATAGGATGAATAATTTTGCGCCACCCTCTACATTATACAGGTGTTCTCCACCAGTTAAAAGTGAATGGACTATACCTCGACCAATACCGCAGAGGATTAAACAGCCACGCGTCCTTGCGGTACGCGAAGCGGATAGAGCGCCTGACAGAGAGGAAAACAAGTCGATATCCTGGGTCCGAGAGACGTTAGGTAACGACTGATTATTCTAGTTATGGGTTTGATTAGAATTATGACGTATTACGTTTGGATTCGAGGCCATTTTAGAAGTTTGATGTCAGTTAATATGTGAGGACTTATAAGTACTCGTATCATATGCATACTGTGACGTAAAACATGTATGTATGCAGTATGTATGTATGTATATAAATATAAGTATATATATATATATATATATATATATATATATATATATATATATATATATATATATATATATATATATATATATATATATATATATATATTCATTCATTCATACCCTTATCCGCACCCCAATGGTGCATAGGGCTGCATCATATAAACGTAGTGTTATCTTGGTCGTTAACACATGAAGGAAAGGTGATCAGCCCTCCGCTTCAGGCACCAGTTAAGGGTAATATTGAATAGATATAAGAGCGAAAAAATCTTTTATATTTGTTAAATCGAACCCGGGACCTTCAGAACGGTAGCTGAGCTTTCTGACCACTACGGAGGCGAAAATTTTTCTAGTTAAAAAGGATTTTCAAAATTTCAAACATATATTTTTTAAATGCAGAGACCCACCAAGTCACCTTGTGTGTCTTGTCGGTGGAGTTCTTTTTTAATACATTTTTTTTAACGATTTTAACCTAATATAAACACAAAAAAGAGAGAAAAATGAAGAATATAAACATTTTACAATTTTCATAAAATGAACTCTTGATCATTCACCCATTCCTTTATTTTGCCTTTGTTTCATATTTTATTTTGACCTCTAACCTCCGTCGGCAGCAAATTAAAAATGTTCAGAACGATATATTGCAGTGTTGGACTCCCATATTTACTGTTAATTCTTGGGACTATCAAACCTTCGTTGTGTGTAAATCGAGTATCATGGTTGTGTACTAAAAGATTTCGATATGTTGTCTAGTTTGTTGTTCAATTAAATTAAATATTTTAATTTTCACCTGTAGATGAAAATATCTGTCAGTTTTCGAAACTAGTCGTGGATAATAAAGTAAAACTCATTAAGTGGTTTTATCAACATTCATTCCACAAAGTTAATGCCGAATCAATAAATAATACAAGTGTTTGGACACACATTTAAAATGATGTGCCATTTTTGGTCATCTGTCTGCAATCCATCAGTAGATTCAATTTTCGCAATTTACAGCTAGTTTTCTATCAAATAAAGCAGGCTCCTTTAAATTTATTTTCAACTACACATAACTCGTGATATATGCACAATGATTGGTCATGAACTGGAAATAACTTCGAAAATTGGAAATTTTCCGCACTTTGCCTAGCTTGAAAATATCGGGACATGTCGTCCACTCCTTTCAACAACGTCATATATCAAAAATCGTCAATTTTCAGTTGTGCATGCTTTCGGAATGCCCTGAAAATGTACTATATCCCAGCGAAAGCGGCATATTTTTAACTTAATATTTACCCGCTACAGGGCCAAATGTGTTGTTTTTGCATTTTGAAGAAAAGGTTTTGTTTAATTTTTTTTTTAAACTATACTATATTTTTCAAATGGAGAAAAAACATTCAGGTTTTATCTTAAAAGATCTGTTGCACAGTAAAAAGTTCAATAAGTGGCTTGATATTTATTTTTAATACATTGTATTATATACTTAAACTTTAAAAACGATCTCCTGAAAAATCAAGTTTTTTTTATATATGACGTTGTTGAAAGGAGTGAGCGATGTATGTTACATCAATAAATTCAGTATACACTAGCAATGACACCCTAATTTATGAGTTCTTTCAAATATTTACATTCGCAATCTAGTTTTCCATTCATGTCACGACAAGGATGAAGAAGTTATTGTTCAATTGTGATCAATTTATGCACTGTGCAGCAGTCGACGTTCTATTTTTAACCCTCATACGCACCCAATTGTGCATAGGGTACAGCACCGTACAGACGTTGTGTTAATTAACGCAGCTAACATGAAGGAAAATGTACCAATACTTTTCCTTCGGGTTAGTACGTAGTCCAGGTACCAATAAGAGTCGAAAAATTACTAATATTTAAATCCCCTCCTATGAACCTAAGGTTTTTAGCACTGTAGCTAATTACATTATTTTATTATATGTATTACAGCTCTTTAGCCATACATAGCCTGTGCTGAACGCTAGCTAGCACTAGAGTAATTTAAAATCCGTCTACCGTACAAGGCAGCCAATAAGACTGTATCTAGATCAGTGATTCCCAAAGTGGTCTATATCGACCCCTAGGGGTCTATGACAACCTGCAAGGGGTCTACGTCAGCGAAAAAAAATTTGTGGGTCCATGAAATGAATATGGGGGTCCACGATAGTGGATCTCAACACATACATTGATAATACCTATTTACTTACATCATACTATCTTACCAATCTCCCAACGAAAAAAAGAAACTGACTGGACATAATTAGCCGAGGAGATTTAAGATTAACCCTTACAAAATTGACGCCAAGTGTTGATAATTTATTATTAAAGCATCAGGTTCATCCTTCTCACTAAAAATATTGACTTATTGCTTGTGTTATTTTATTTATAGTTTATTTTATGATACGTTTATTTTACATAACATATACAAAATTTTATTTTGAGTAGTTTTAATTTAAATTCAATTAATAAATGTATGAATTAACGTGTGTTTTTACTTTAAGTTTTTAACACTAAACTTCACTACAGTTAGAAATTTACAGAAACTCAATATCAGGTAAAAAGGGGGTCTACCCAACACGGAAAAACATGGCGGGTCTACGACACAAAAAAGTTTGGGGAACTCTGGTCTAGATACTTTATAAAATTAAACAACTTTTTTTTACCGTTTCCGCCTCCGTAGTGTAATGGTCAGCACGCTTGGCTACCGTTCTGGAGGTCCCGGGTTCGATTCCCAAGGGGGGTAAAATAAATATAAGTGATTTTTTCACTGTCATATTTATTCAATATTACCCTGGACTGGTACCTGAAGCGGAGGGCTGATCACCTTTCCTTCATGTGTAAACGATCAAGATAACACTGCGTTTATATGACGCAGTGCCCTATGCACCATTGGGGTGCGGATAAGGGTTTTATTATTATTACTCATTGTTTTAACCACTTTTTTTATTTTATGTATTAATTTTAAATCAAACACAGATTTTTTGAGTCTACTAAGTTGTATTTTATTAACAAAAACACATAAAAAATTATATTGTGACAGTTGTTTCGCCTTGTTAGGGCATTAAATTGTCACAATATAATTTTTTATGTGTTTTTGTTAATAAAATACAACTTAGTAGACTCAAAAAATCTGTGTTTGATTTAAAATTAATACATAAATTAAAATGGAGTTCTACAAATTAAACGCCAAATCAATTAACGCTTTTTTTGTTATAAGTACACTCTAACCTACCGGTTTCGACAAGAACCTTGTCATCATCAGGGTTTATTTAATTCTAAAACATTAAAAATATTAAAATACTCAAAATTAATTACATTCCCTTAACAAAAACTTCCACACACTCCGTAAACCATATGAAAATAATTGAAAAACTCCTAAATGTTATTTTTATTGCAATAGGAGTTTTTAAATCATATTTTCATATGGTGTGCGGAGTGTGTGGAAATTTTTGGTAAGGGAATGTAATTAATTATGTAACTATCAGTATTTTAATATTTCTTTCTCCGTAGTGTAATGGTCAGCACGCTCGGCTACCGTTCTGGAGGTCCCAGGTTCGGTTCCCAAGGGGGGGGATCAAATAAATGTGAGTAATTTTTTCACTTTAATATTTATTCAATATCACCCTGGACTGGTACCTGAAGCGGAGGGCTGATCACCTTTCCTTCGTGTGTTAACGATCAAGATAACGCTACCTTTGTATAATGCAGTGCCCTATGCACCATTGAGTTGCGGATAAGGGTTTTATAATGATGATGATTTTAATGTTTCAGAATTTAATAAACCCTGATGGTGACAAGGTTCTTGTCGAAACCGGTAGGTTAAAGTGTACAAATAATAAAATAAAAAAAGTGGTTTAGACAAAGTAAATCAATTTTATAAAGTTTACAAAATTCGCCACAAAATATCCGCGAAAAAACATTCAAGAAATGCATCTAGATAAGACCAGTGCTGTCCAGTGCAGGACAAGGCAGCTCATTGGGCCGTGTGAAGCAAGCTGACTGCTAAATTGGGCTTCTACTAAAGTAGATATAAAGCTGTCCCAACGCAAGCCAGGACAGCTTCCGCAGTAGCCAGCTTCCCCACCAGATATTAGACTTCGTCTTCCCAGGAGATGAGCCATGACGGAGGCCTCTAGCGGGAGGCCGCGACACTGGTACCATCGGAAACCAGCGCACCGGACATAAAACGAGTCACTTTTTGGCACTTTTTACACAAATCACCAACAGTTTGACTCAGTGCTACAGGCTGTTCCGAAATGCATCTCACTCCTAATTTACTGTGATATGATCTGGGATGTTTTGTACAATGTTAGATTGCTGATTCGTACGTAAATCATGCAGTGGGTCGTTCGAATAACTAAGTATTTTGAAAAAAATTGAGAAACAAAAATTTCTTTATAAGAGGATACAACGAAACACAGAATTCAATCAACGGCCAACCGCCGGAGAAGTAACACGTCTTTCCACGATCGATTTTTTTCAAGAATGATTATTGATAATTTTTGTATTTTAGTATATACTTATGTATATGGAATATATGTATACTTATATACATATTTTTACTGAAATCAGTTTTAGCAAAGAAAAACCTATCAGCGGAAGCTAAACTGGCAGTGGACAACAAAGGTCCTGGTTCCATTCTAATGTTTGGAAGTGAAACATGGAGTTGGCAAAAGAAGGATGAAAGTAGACTGAATGCAGTCGAAATGCGATCTCTCAGAAGAAGATAGATGTGCGAATAGTGAAATAAGGAAGGAATGCAAAGCTGAGATAAGCATTATCGATAAAATTAAGAAAGGTGTGTTGAGATGGTTTGGACATGTAGAACGAATGAGTGAGGAAAGCAGTAAAACAAATTTATGAGGCGAATGTAAGTGGAAAAAAGAGCAGAGGAAGACCGAGAAAAACATGGCACGATCAGGTATGTCAAATACTTGAAAGTGGTCAGGTTATGAGTCGTAACAATCGGCGGGTATGTATGAGGAGATGCATGAACGTGGTAGAGGCGTAGAATGTTTGAAAAGACAGATTGGTGTGGCGTTCTATTCTCTCTGCCTACCCCTGCGGGGAAGCGGCATGATGGTTAGCTAGTTTTTTTTTTTATATTTTTTATAAAGGTAACATGTCTTTGCCGGTAAAGACTAACCGGCAGACATTGTAATTAATTTTTAATAAAATATTTAATATATCATTAGATTAAAACCAATATTTTTAGCTTTTCCACTTTATTTTAATTTGACCAGCGACCGGGTTTCGTCGTTACCGACATCACCAGTCTGATGATGTCGGTAACGATGAAACCCGGTCAAATTAAAATAAAGTGGAAAAGCTAAAAATATTGGTTTTAATCTAATAATATATTAAAAATGCAATTCTATCACGAGGTGTCAGTGGATAATATAAATCTATTAATAAAATATTTATAGTGATTTTAAAACCAAGTTGCTTTTGAATTATGTATAAGTAGTTCTTATTTTATTATAAAAATGAATAAAAGAGTACACTATGATTCATAGCACCCTGTAGCTAACGTCGGAACTAATCAAAGTTTTTTACATAAATTTCCAACTTGACATTGAAATCGCGACTAAAAAACGTCACTCGTCGTATTAATTGAGTGAATCTAATTACAAACTGCATTTAATCGGCACACCCAGCTTCTGCAAGGCTAACGAGGTGTCAAAAACATATGCTGTTCTTTTCAATTACTCGCTTTGGGAATTAATAAAGCATATTACACGGTTATTTGTGTCTGAAAAACTTGTAATAAAAGAATTCAATTATTCAATAGTTGATGGATTTTTTGTTAGCATTAAGTCACAATTGGGCGAATGGGTATAGTAGACCAGTAAATATGAATTTATATGTTAAATATGAATATATATATATATATATATATATATATATATATATATATATAAATATATATATATACATATATACACATATATATACATATATGTACATATAAATATATATATATATATATATATATATATATATATATATATATATATATATATATATATATATATATATATATATATATATATATATATATATATATATATATAAATATATATACATATATATATATATATATATATATATATATATATATATATATATATATATATATATATATATATATATATATATATATACATATATATATATATATATAAATATAAATATATATATAAATATATATATATATATTTATTTATTTATTTAT
This sequence comes from Brachycentrus maculatus, assembly GCF_059751285.1. NCBI lineage: Eukaryota > Metazoa > Arthropoda > Insecta > Trichoptera > Brachycentridae > Brachycentrus > Brachycentrus maculatus. The sequence goes on from NW_028281472.1 coordinate 17,079, forward strand.
ATATGTATAAACGGCTTGATAGTAGCTTAATTATATATTTGTTTACACGGGATATGAAAGAGACAGCTGAATGATGCAAGACATTTTTGTGTATCATTACTGTCATCTAGCGGCAAGACGGTATACTAAAATGCTGTTTTAGTTTCAATATTGTCCTGTAGATGTCAATGTCCCGTGGATGGTAATATAATGAATTCTCTGTCACACAATAAAGGCGCAGGTTTTCAAAATTTTAAGTGGGCTTTCTGTCCAAATTGAGACGAGCAAAACCAAAATACCTTCTCGAAAGGGTAAAGATGAATTCTGTCTACTCATGTGTAAGTCTTCTGACTTACATATGAGCAGACAGAGTGCATCAGACGCCTAGAGATGGCGAGCTTTATTTTTTATTTAAATTATTTTGACATAATTTCTATCTTCATCATACAAAAATCTTATTTAAAAAATACGTATTTAATGTAAAAAAAACCACTCCCAGAGAAAGTCGGACATCAATTATTGTACTACTGGAAGGCTCATAATGTAACTGAGATAAATACTTAAAAAAAAACATGGCACGATCAGGTATGCCAAATACTTCAAAGTGGTCAGGTTAGAAGTCGTAACAATCGGCGGATATGTATGAGGAGATGCATGAACGTGGAAGAGGCGAAGAATGTTTGCAAGGACAGAGTGGTGTGGCGTTCGATTCTCTCTGCCTACCACTGCGGGGAAGCGGCGTGATGGTTAGTTAGTTAGAAAAATAAGATTTTCATACTGTCCATTTACTAAGAAAATAATCCTAGATTCCCTATACATATATCTCTTTCCATCACACGTGATCTTATATTGATAGAGGGTGACGCAAGAACACATCCAAGTGTTTGCTTTATTTTCTGTCCCTTCTTAGCACTTCCAATATTATGCGTGCGTTAGAGAGAGAAAGAACAACAACACAGTTCTATTGGATGTCTCGCTCTACGAGCCGAAGTTATCCGACTCCTAGATCTTTGTTCGGCCATATGTTCGGGTTCTGGTATGGTGATGTCAACCGTTGTTCAACGGTTCAACGGCAGATATCGAAATAGAGAATTTAAATAAATTAATAATAATAATAAAAACCCTTATCCGCACCAAATGGTGCATAGGGCACTGCTTCATATAAACGCAGTGTTATCTCGATCGATTACACATGAAGGAAAGGTGATCACTTCAGGTACCAGTCCAGTGTAATATTGAATAAATATTAGAGTGAAAAAATCACTTATATTTATAAACCCCCCTGGTAATCGAACCCGGGACCTCCAGAACGTTAGGCGAGCATGCTGACCATTACACTACGGAGGCGGACATGAATTATAAGCATTAAATTAAGAAACAATTTTTTTTTTCGGATGGAAAAAATTATAAAGATAAAGAAAGGAGAGTGAATGCTGGGAACAGAGTGAATGGTGCACTGAATTTAGTTGTAGCAAATAAAAACCTATCAGTGAACGTTAAACGGTCAGTACACAACGGTGTATGGAAGTGATGTATGTAGTTGGCAAAAAGGATGAAATTGGACTGAATACTGTTGGAATGCCATCTCTCATTGCGGCGAAACCATGTATGGCAGGTGTCCCAATGCTGATAAAAGGAAAGGGTGCAAGGCTGAGATGAGCATTATCCATCAAATAAAGAAAGGTGTCTTGGTGTCATGGTTTGGGCATGTGGAACGAATGAGTGAGGAAAGAACGGTAAATATATGAGGCGAATGTAGTTGGAAAAAGAATTAGAAAATGACCAAGTAAAACTTGGTGTCATCAGGTATTCACATATCTGGGTGCCTCGGCGGGTATGCATGAGGAGATTTATGAACGTGGAAGAGGCGAAGATTGTTTGCAAAGACAGTTTGGCGAGGCGTTCTATTTTCTCTACCTACTCCTGGGAAGCGTCGTGATGTATTTAGTTAGTAGTAATTATTTAGTTTATCGAATTAGGTATTTAGTTAGTAAAAATCAATAATAATTATAATAATAATCAATAATAATCAATAATAAAAATAATAATCAACAATGATTAGGTATTTAGTTAGGTATTTAGTTGGTAATAATCCATCAAATCCAGAATTCTGTCAAAAGTCGTACTAAATACCTACTTCAATAATTATATTAAATTTAGATATCTTTTATAGCGCCATTTTCGTAAAATACTACCTCAAGGGTGCTTAAAATACTATTTAAAACACTACCTTCTTCGGATCTCTTATCCATAGTAATTTCTACAAATTATAAAGCCTCTTTTGAGATTTTTACAGAAATGGCAGTATATTAATTGGGAATTTAAACATAGTGCTATTTATATTATTTCGAGAAATAAAAATACTTTGTGTTCTCATCCACTCACATTTTTACTAACCAACTAGTTTCGGCAACAACCTGTTGCCCTCTTCAGGGTTTAATTTATTACTAGTAATAAATTAAACCCTGAAGAGGGCAACAGGTTGTTGCCGAACTTGTTGGTTAATAAAAATGTGAGTGGATCAGAACACAAAGTATTTTTATTTCTCGAAATAATATATCAATATGATCCACAAAGTTAATGCATTCAACAACCAAAATATAATTGACCAACCATCAAGTCATTCACCTTCTCGTAAGGGTAAAGAGAAATAATAAAACGCCACACCATCCTGTCTTTGCAAACATTCTTCGCCTCTTTCACATTTTTACATATCCTCAGACAAACCACTTATTATTCCAACTCCTGGCCATTTTCGAGTTTTTTTTAAATAGGTACTTAATTATGCTTCGTCTTCCATGATCCTATTTCCAATTGTGTAGGGCCAAGGATAAAAGCCATACTCTCTCATATAGAGATACCTCAGAAGTTAATGCTTTCAATATTCAAAACATAGCGCTATTTAGTTAGTTTTTTAAAGCGTCTATTTTTAGCGCCTTCTTTGACAGCACGACTCACAGGTTTACGACCGCTGGTATGCCGTAGAGAGGGGCTAAAATAAACCGATCATTTTATTCAGTTCGCCGTTCGGCTGCGTTCGGCGCGCACTTCGGGAGTCCTACGTCGGCCGGCGGCCATCTTGCTTTCCATTACTGCCGCGAGCCATGCGATCGATAATGTTGTCATATATCCGATAATTCGCAAACACCCGCGTGAAAGACACATTAATAAATAATTACAACACTTATACGAAATTAAATCCACGTTAAAAACTGTCGTTCAGTCATGTTTTGTCTTTTAAATATCGTCAAAAAGGCGACGTTTTGACAAGAAATATGTTGTGAATTTTGTGTCGTGTTTTTAAGTGATTTATTTGATAATTCGCAAACAACCGTGTTAAAGACACGTTAATAAATAATAAGACCACTCAAACGAAATTAAATTTACATAAAAAAACTGTCGTTCAGTCATGTTTTGTCTTTTAAATATCGTTAAAAAGGCGACGCGTTGACGTAAAATATGTTATGAATTTTGTGTGGTGTTTTCAAGCGATTTTTTGAGGTAATTGTTTTAAATGTGATATTTATGAACATGACTCGTAGGGTATTCAAGCATTTTATGATATATTTCATATTTAATTCAATAAATCGGTTGGTTTTCTTTATGTTTTTGTATCGGGTTATGTTGTAAATGTGTTACATAGAATTTCTGACATACTGTGTTGTTATCATCGTATGGTGAATGTAAAAATGATAACTGGAGAAATTTTGATGCCATTTCGTGCGAATCAATTAAAAATATTAATTTTCTTGTATTTAAATACCGGTGTGGTTTGGTAAAATTGTACCATGTAGTCTAACTTTGAACCAGGGCATAAAAATAAAGAAATAAAAGAAAAATTGTTAACTTTTGCTTCATTTTTCATAATAGAATACAAATATGTATGTATGTTTTTTTTTCCAAATCGTTGAATGATACTAGATATCATTATCATGATATTAGATACATATCTCAACAGAATCGAAGAAGTTTTTTCAATAATGTGCAGTATTTTAGATTAATCATGTTATTTTGTCCGCCTCGGTAGTGTAATGGTCAGCACGCTTAGCTACCGTTCTGGAGGTTCCGGGTTCGATTCCCAGGGGAGGGTCAAATAAATATAAGACATTTTTTCACTCTAATATTTATTCAATATTACCCTGGACTGGTATCTGAAGCGGAGGGCTGGTCACCTTTCTTCATGGGTTCCGATCAAGATAACACTGTGCGCTTATATAACGCAGTGCCCTATGCACCATTAGGGTGCGGATAAGGGTTTGAAGAAGAAGAAACAGTATTTTAAATGTTACTGTGTATAAAGAGATCACTTAAACCAGCCGACTATACATATTTACACACACACACACACATACACACACACACATACAAACACATTCACACATTGAATGGCATTGATATGACGGAGTTGTGGTTTCAACAAGATGGCGCAACACGCCACACGCCGGTTGCCACCATCATTTTTTGCGGGAAATTTGAGTTCGCATACAAAAAATACCCCTTATGTTCATAAATATATATATCTATACTTACCATCAAGTCGATTCACTGCAGGGGTAGGCAGAGAGAATAGAACGCCACACCGCTACGTCTTTGCAAACGATCTTGGCCACTTAACGCGACATCTCGCCGAAATTTGTTTTATAACAATTTTATAAAGACCACTTGTTCAAACATTGTTTAATATCGACGATCGTAAATGCGCTCTGTCCATATCACACACATATATGTATGAATGGGGATATTCTTAGAATACGCACTCTATTAGCTCGAAACACTCGTTTCAAATATAACTAGACTCAAATGTAGCATAGCCACGAAAAAACATAAGGTAGGAAGCATGTTTAACCCGTAAGCTGCGGATCGCATCTATTGTCGTTTTTTATAGAAGTACCGTTGACTGCGGATCGCATGCATAGTCGTTTTTCAACTTTACGTACTTATATCAACACCTATGGATAATTTTTTGCACTTAAATTTGGTTCGAGGCATGGATGAATTAGTTCTCTTTGATTTGTTGTCATAAAATATCAAAATTATTTTAATTTAGTGTCAACTTTATCGTGAATACTTCCGGTCGGCTCGTGCTCCGCAGATACGACAGCCGCGTCTTCTATACAGCCGCCATACTTTAGGCCGCGAGTCCGTAAATGTTAATATTTTTGTGTAAATACACCATAAAAACATAATAAGTAAAGTGCATTGTGTACTGTGAACATCTATGACGGATATCCGAAAGTTTCACTACAAAAAATAGACAAAAATATGTTTTTTTTTGTCAAACATATTGTAATGTAAAATAATCCAGCACGGGACGGAAAGTTTGACACTCGAAATCGAGCAGCTTAGAGGTTAAAGGAAACAAACCAATAAAAATAAGGTAGAAAGCATGGTTAAAAGAAACGAATTAAAAACACAAGTTTTTGCATAGAATTTTCACTCATGAATAACATTAAATTAAAGTAACTACAAACATAAAGAGTAAATCCACTCACAAGTAGACATAGGCTATGAAACTTAAAAAGTTAAAGCCTGAGTAGGGTCATGATAAACGGTGTTGCATAAGCCGTAGATAGATTTCAGAGTCGCTTGGACGTTAGGTAATTAAAAAAAACATAAGGTAGGAAGCATGTTTCAAAGAAACAAACGAATAAAAATAAGGCAGGAAGCATGTTTAAGAGAAACAAATGAAAAAACATACGGTAGGAAGCATGTTTAAAAGAAACACACGAAAAAACAATAGGTAGGAAGCATGTTTAAGAGAAACAAATGAAAAACATAAGGTCGGAAGCATGTTTATGGAAAACAAATGAAAAAACATAAGGTAGGAAGCATGTTTAAAAGAAACACACGAAAAAACATAAGGTAGGAAGCATGTTTAAAAGAAACAAATGAAAAAACATAAGGTCGGAAGCATGTTTATGGAAAACAAATGAAAAAACATAAGGTAGGAAGCATGTTTAAAAGAAACACACAAAAAACATAAGGTAGGAAGCATGTTTAAAAGAAACAAATGAAAAATCACAAAATCACACAAAATCTTATCTTTATTTTATGTATTAATTTTTAAATCAAACACAGTATTTTTTAGTCTACTGAGTTGTATTTTACTAAAAAAAAAACACATCAAAATTAATATTGTGACTATTGTTTCGCCTAGTTATGACATTTTCAAACGAATGTTTGACTGTTCGTTTTGACTGTTTGTTTTGAATGTTCGTTTCTGTGACGTAATTCATTGCCAACTTACGAAAATATCACATTTTCGAAGGCGAATTTTGCAAAAGAAAATGATTAATGAAAATATTGATTATATCGGGTGTTATAAACACTTCACGAGTCTAATACAATCCTTTATAGGTTGAGTATGTTAAATTAGGTATTCCTTCCGTCTGATAATACCCTTTGATATTACGTGAATGCGATTGAAAGAATTTCATTGTCTTTCTGAGAATTCAAACACATTATGTTAATGTGGAAACCGATCTAAGATTAGAATCCATTGAATCCTTATGTAAACAGTTAAATGGCATTTATTTTTATCGGGATGTAATGCAAAGTAATGTCTAACTATATTATTTTTTGACATCTCATCAAAGATGAAGAAGAATATGGAAGTCTGGGCATTGCCGCATTCGGCACATAAATTTCTTTTACTGTTTTGTTGCTGTGAAATAAGGAAGGAATGCAAGGATGAGATAAGCATTATCGATAAAATTAAGAAAGGTGTGTTGAGATGGTTTGGACACGTGGAACGAATGAGTGAGGAAAGAATGGTAAAACAAATTTATGAAGTGAATGTCTTATTATTCTTCTAAGCCTTATCTGCACCCAATGGTGCATAGGGCACCGCATCATATAGAAGCAGTGTTATCTTGATTGTTAAATACACGAAGGACGGTAAAACAAATTTATGAGGTGAATGTCATCTAATTCTTCTAACCCTTATCTGCACCCAATGGTGCATAGGGCACCGCATCATATAGAAGCAGTGTTATCTTGGTTGTTAAATACATGAAGGACGGTAAAACAAACTTATGAGGTGAATGTGATTGGAAATAGGAGCAGAAGAAGACCGAGGAAATCTTGTCATGAACCTGTATTTCAAATACTTTGAGTCAGAATAATCGACGGAGATGCGTGAATGTATGATAGAAGAAGCAATGAATATATTCATACATAAATGGTATGGCGTTTTATCCACTCTGCCTACCCCGGCTGTAAACGGTTACTTATTTAGTTTTTATTTGCTACAAGCTTTTTAAATGAAGATATCATCTCATGTACAGTGGAACCTCTCATAACGAGCATAATTGTTCCAAAATCTTACTCGTTAAGCGAAACCCTCGTTAAGTGAAACATTTTTTGTTTAGACTGGGGCAGAAGTGCCGACTCACAAGTGAATGTCGTGAAAAGGGGAAACGCTCTTTCTCTGTCACTCGTTTTGCGAAATGTCGCTCGTTAAGGTAATAACTTTTTCACATTTTTTTCTGCACGTTATGCGAATTATTCGTTATGAGAGGCGCTCGTTATAAGAGGTTCCACTGTAACTTGTTATAATTATTCAAAAATAACTCCAACTCATGTGTGTTTATTTTAGGATGTGACAATGGATATCGATGAACATCACACGTTGCTATTGGCAAACAGTCCTCTACCGTTCAAAATTTTATCAAGAAATGAAATAAATATGCAGGAAAATATATTTTAAACCAGTAACCAAAGAAAAATACCAAAAATAATTATTAAAATACAACAAAAAAATTGAAGACAATCATTAAAAAATGTGTAAAAACTTTCAAAAATCCGGCTCGAATGACCAAAAATACAATCCTAAGAAAAATATGAAGATAGAGAAATACGAAATATTGTCGCAAAAATTAAATTCAGTGTAAAATTTAAATTGTGAACCAACCAAAAAAAAAAGACTAAAAAACCTACTGTGTTATGATAATCTAAGTCGAAAAAAAATCTTTAAAATGTGCTAGTGATTACTTGTAAGCCTGTATAAAATATATAATAAATAAATCTCGTTCTTATAAACTTAGCACGATGGATTTTCAACCAAAAAAACCTAATTTTTTAAAAAATAAACATCATTTTGTGACCTTAAAATCTAAATATGTATTGCGGTCTTGCTCGAAGGACCAAAAATGAATATTTTCCACGTGATATTGAATAGTGCGAAGTGGTAGCATTCGTGATGGGTGTTTTGAAGTGGAGTTTGATGGTTTTTACGTCTTGGTGATTGAGGATATCCGGCTCGATGGACCAATGATGGAGACGATTTGATTTGAGTCACAATGCCTGGGTTTGTGGCTTTTCAAAGGCGCTGGGCGGTCGGGTCAGATGACCTTGTCGTTCCAGGAGCAGTCCTGTTCACACTGCATCTAGTTTGGTGAGTAAAAAATACACATTTTAAACTTATTTTAATTTCATGTACAGAAAAGAAATCGCTGACTCCTTTCAAGAACGTCATAAATCAAAAAACTTGATTTATCAGGAGAACGTTTTTAAAGTTTAAAAATAAAATACAATGTTTTAAAAATAAATATCAAGTCACTTATTAAACTTTTTACTGTACAACAGATCTTTTTAGGTAAAACCTGAAGGTTTGTCCTCCATTTGAAAAATATTAAGTATATTTCAAAAAATAATTAAACAGTACCTTTTCTTCAAAATGCAAAAACAACACTTTCTGCCCTGTAGTGGGTAAATATTAAGTTAAAAATATGCTACTTTTGCTGGGATATAGTACATTTTCTGGGCACTCCGAAAACATGCACAACTGAAAATTGACGATTTTTGATTTATGACGTTCTTGAAAGGAGTGAGCGAAATGAGTATATTGGGAGCTATATTACCAACCAACCAAAAACAGACTAGTGATATTGGTCAAAACGTTTGATACCATATATAGCTGTTTGCGATCAAAGAGTAGATAGTACTTGAACATTTAAAAAAAAACATAAATTACAAATTGATGATAATAAGGAGGGCAAAGGAAGAAGGGAGTTTAGGGAAGGAGGTAGAGGGAGGAGGTTTGATGGACAGTTAGGAATCTAATGATAGATTGTAATGTCTCAGACGTTTCATAAAAGTTATTAGAGAAGGTGCATTTGTTTACGCGGAGAGGTAATTCATTCCATAGTCTGGCCGCTTGGACAGAGAAGGAATTACTGAAGGATGATGAGTTATGGCGAGGAATGGAAAGTGTCCTTTCTTGGGAAGAAGGAAGTGATAGACCATGATCTGAGAGGTACATATATAGAGTTTTCAGCCAGATATTTAGGTGTATTGGGGTTATGAAGAATATTATAAAGTAGCGTGAGAGATTGAAGATTTAGGCGATGCTTGAAGTGAAGCCATTTTAGTACCGTGCGAGAAGATAAAACATGGTCATATATCGCTCACTCCTTTCAAGAACGTCATATATCAAAATTCGTAAATTTTCAGATGTGCATGTTTTCGGAATGCTCAGAAAATGTACTATATCCCAGCGAAAGAGGTGTATTTTTAACTTAATATTTACCCGCTACAGGGCAGAAAATGTTGTTTTTGAGAAGAAAAGAAAATATGTTTTTTAATTGTTATTTTAAATATACTAAATATTATTTATTTTGTCCGCCTCCGTAGTGTAATGGTCAGCACGCTCGGCTACCGTTCTGGAGGTCCCGGGTTCGATTCCCAGGGGGGGGTCAAATAAATATAAGTGATTTTTTTCACTGTAATGTTTATTCAATATTACCCTGGACTGGTACCTGAAGCGGAGGGCTGATCACCTTTCTTTCATGTGTAAACGATCAAGATAACACTGTGTTTATATGAAGCAGTGCTCTATGCACCATTGGGGTGCGGATAAGGGTTTTATATATATATATATATATATATATATATATATATATAGAGAGAGAGAGAGAGAAAAAACCTTCAGGTTTTACTTGAAAAGATCTGTTGCACAGTAAAAAGTTCAGTAAGTGGCTTGATATTTACTTTTAATACATTGAATTATATTTTTAAACTTTAAAAACGTTCTCCTGAAAAATCAAGTATTTTGATTTATGACGTTCTTGAAAGGAGTGAGCGATATCTTAAAATTGAAAATTAAACTTATATTATTATTTTGACTCATCAAAGATGAGTATTGATATTATCTCATCAAAGATGAAGAAGAATATGGAAGTCTGTCAACACATGTATCAAATTAATACAATTTCGCGGCTATTTGGATAATAAATATCTCGGTAAAGGAAAGAGATAGAGCATAATCTGTGATTGTATATGATAGAGCCCAGTTTTAAGAAGGCTCTGAGCCGTGTTACGCCAGACTGCCGCAACTTGAGTTACGGCTAGTTGCCATTACACATTAGCACAGCCCTCGCAGAGAAACATATCGCTCACTCCTTTCAACAAAGTCATGTACCAAAAAACTTGATTTTCAGGAGATCGTTTTTAAAGTTTAAAAATACAATAGAACGTATTAAAAATAGATATCAAGCCACTTATTGAACTTTTTACTGTGCAACAGATCTTTTTAGGTAAAACCTTAATCTTATTTCTTTCTTTGAAAAATAAAAAGGATATTTAAAAATAATAATAAAACAAAACCTTTTCTCCAAAATGCTAAAAAAAACAACACTTACATAAGGCACTGCATTATTTAAACGCCGTGTTATCTTGATCTTTAACTTAAGGATTTAGAATTGAGGAAAGGTGATCAGCCCTCCGCTTCAGGTACCAGTCCAGGGTAATAAAGCACAAATATTAGATAATGAATAATTATCTCTCTAACCCTTATCCGCACCCAATGGTGCATAGGGCACTGCGTCATAGACAATAAAAAAAAAATCACTTATATTCATTTCAACCCGCCTGGGAGTCGAACCCGGGACCTCCAGTGCGGTAGCCGAGCGCGCTGACCATCATACTAAGGACGAAATCCACTTAATGATATGTAAACCTTCTACATAGTAAGCAAGGTAAATAATAAATGAACTGCCATCTAAAAAAAACTCTTAGAACCATTCAAAGTACATTAGTTTTTTATTTCCTTTTCAAAATGGCAACCTGCCGAAACTAGTTGGTTAAATAAAAATGTGAGTGGATCAGAACACAAAGTCTTTTTATTTCTCGAAATAATACTTCAGGTTTTACTTAAAAAGATCTGTTGCACAGTAAAAAGTTCAGTAAGTGGCTTGATATTTATTTTTAATACACTGTATTATATTTTTAAACTTTAAAAACGTTCTCCTGAAAAATCAATTTTGATTTATGACGTTCTTGAAAGGAGTGAACGATATGCGAACGCACGTATTTGAAATATGTAAAGTTTAAACCTTAATATCTCCCTTAGTTCCCTACAGATTTCAATAAGAATGTTATCGATAGGCTTGTGATTTTTCATATTTGGTCATTCAGTCTATTAATGGTGAAATGGTAAAACGAACTGACTACAAATAACTGTCAAATTTCTGTAAAATAAAATACAAATAACTGTAAAATCAACTGTCAAATTGACAGCTGTAGAAGCAACATTGCATGTTTAAAAAAAAACCTCTAAAAAAACTCGTATACTTAAATATCGAAGTATTATTAAGTATTAAGTACAACATTTTGAGTGTGTCCAAATACTTGTTCACAAAATCTGGATTATCTCCAATGACAGGAGTTATTTTCATATTATTTTTTGACATCTCATCAAAGATGAAGAAGAATATGTAAGTCTGGGCATTTACGGGGCTGACGACCGTCAAAGGCTGGTTTAAGTGATCACTTTACACACGTGTAATATTCACTAATTCTACCCATTATTGATGACCACACTACTCAAATTCTTGGAAGTTCTATATATATGAACCAATTTAGAAACCTTGTTCTTGAATCACTAGAACTTCACTAGAGACATCTATTGGTGAGATGTAAATAAGCTTTTTTACTGAGCAGAAACTCTTATATTAGTATGTGAGGTCTGGATTATAATCACACACATGAAAAACGCCAGAAAATACCATTCTCATTTTTATTATTTAAGCTTATAATTTAACCAGATAATTTATTAACAAAATTTTGAGTGTGTCCAAATACTTGTTCACAAAATCTGGATTATCTCCAATTATAAGAGTTGTTAAAAAATAATGTGAAAATAACTCCTGTAATTGGAGATATTCCAGATTTTGTGAACAAGTATTTGGACACATTCAAAATTTTGTTTCAAAGTAATGTTGCATAAACATTGTCTAACGTAAAAATAGCAAGCATATGCAAGCACATGTATGTACAAGGGGAAAAGATAATATTTTAGGGGTTGAATGTTTCAAGCCATACATGGAATCACAAGGGAATAGGCCATAGAATTTCCGGTTTTATGGGGTCGGATACTGACCCAGTTTAGCTACCTGAAATTCAACTGTATGGGCCTGAAACACGGAAAAACCTCATACAATATTACCTGCCACTGTTCTTTCAGAACTCAGTAGCTGAAAATAACTGAAAAATCGCTGAAATTGCAATATTTACAGTATAGAACAGATTAATGGAAAGATTTTTTTTCTCCATTTGAATAATAGGTTTTTTCTCCATTTGAATAATATTTAGTTTATTAAAAAAAATTGAATAATATCCAACATTAAAATAAGTCCATTGTTTCGGTGACGTCATTCATTACCAGCTTACGAAAACGACGTATTTAAGAAGGCGAATTTTCCACATGAAAATGATGAATGATAATATTGATTATATCGGCTGTTATAAACGCAAAACGAGTCTAATACAATCCTTTATAGGTTGAGTATGTTAAATTAGATACTCCTCCTGTCTGATAATGATCCACTGGGTAAAACATTAGACAGTATTCATTTTAGATCACTTTGATATTTGCATGTATACTCAAAGGATTCAACGAAATGGTCATACATACAAATTAATTCAAGCACTTTGCACCAAAATAGAAATGTACCCCTTCAAAGGCTTGTTCTAAGCTTAAAGCACTCACTCCCCTGACTGTGAAGAGGGCTCGAGTAAGGGTTATCTCGCACGTTACTGCACTACACGTCTTTTTGTCGGATGACGTCGCGCGATTTTGTTTCGAAAAAAATACTTAAATTGAGAAATTAATTCGTATTTCTAAATATTTGATTTCTTGTATAAAATATTGATACGGAACTATCGTTAAATTTACTACGGTGAGAAAAACTCACATTTTACCAATATGTAAGTGAAATTAGTGTTTTTTTAGAACGTTATATGAAATACGAACTTAACATATGGGTAAAATATTAAAAGTACAAGCTATCATTCTTCACATGTGTTGCCTATTTAAAATATCGGTAAAAAAATATGATTCATACTAGTTGTCCCTACATTCTTTACAATAAAATATCGGTAAAAAATAGATACGCGCTACATTCTTTACACTACATTCTTTACAATAAAATATCTGTAAAATAAATAAGATACATGCTTACAACATTTTGAGTGTGTCCAAATTTTCTGGCGTTTCTCATGTGTGTGATTATAATCCAGGATTCGGACCTCACATACTAATATAAGAGTTTCTGCTTAGTAAAAAAGCTTCTTTACATCTCACTAATAGATGTCTCTAGTGAAGTTCTAGTGATTCAAGAACAAGGTTTCCAAATTGGTTCATATATATAGAACTTCCAAGAATTTGAGTAGTGTGGTTGTCAATAATGGGTAGAATTGGTGAATGTTACACGTGTGGAAAGTGATCACTCAAACCAGCCTATGACGGTCGTCAGCCCCGTAAATGCCCAGACTTCCATATTCTTCTTCATCTTTGATGAGGTGTCAAAAAAATAATAAGATACATGCTAATTGTCACTACATTCTTTACAATAAAATATCGGTAAAAATAATGAGATACATGCTAATTGTCACTACATTCTTTACAATAAAATATCGGTAAAAATAATAAGATACATGCTAGTCGTCTCTATATTCTTAACAATAAAATATCGGTAAAAATAAGATACATGCTAGTCGTCTCTACATTCTTTACAATAAAATATCCATAAAATAAATAAGATACATGCTAGTTGTCACTACATTCTTTACAATAAAATATCGGTAAAAATAATAAGATACATGCTAGTTATCTAAACAATAAAATATATTTAAAAAAATGTATACATGCTAGTTGTCAATACATTATTTACAATAAAATATCGGTAAAAAAATACATACTAGTTGTCACTACATTCTTCATGTGTTGCCTCGGTGCTCCCCACAGATCAGATTCCCGTCGTAAATTTTACGAATGTCCCGTAATCAAGGGTTAATTAGAAGTGTGGTAATGTGTGAACGTGGCCTTAGCCTTAGGGGTGGTAATATCCGGATACGGATATAGAGAGAGAAAGAGAGAGAGAGATACACAGTCCGCAATCATAAATAATACCCATAAAGGATCGTTTGTTACGAAGTAAAATGGACATGTATCACAATTAAAGCAGACCGTCCATAATGTAACACTGTACCATATACAAGAGTATTATGTGCCACCTCCATTTGCATAATTTGTTCGCAATAAAATATAAATACAGTAAATCTCCCTATAACGTTGAGATAAGTACCTCGATATCGGAGCGAACGTTAAATGGTGTAAATGTTTTAAAATTGTACATATATATATATATATATATATATATATATATATATAAATATATATATGTATATATATGTATATATATATGTGTATATATATATACATATATATATATATATATATATATATATATATATATATATATATATATATATATATATATATATATATATATATATATATATATATATATATATATATATATATATATATATATATATATATATATATATATATTTATATTTATATATATATATATATTTATATATATATATATATATATATATATATATATATATATATATATATATACACACATATAAACACAATTTTATCAATTTTTACATATATCGTAGTCATACAGGAGAAAGTGACCAACTACCAAAACGTAAAATGTTCAGGAGGGCCATTTAAGTCACTTTTGCTTGGCAACAAAATAAACATCAATGCAGTTAGTCATTTTATATATATATATATATATATATATATATATATATATATATATATATATATATATATATATATATATATATATATATATATATATATATATATAAAAGGTTTTTTAACAATGCTTGAACCGTTATCGCCAGTAGATTCACAGCACGCCCATTGACTTCAATAAGATCACCTAATGAATATTAAAATGCAATTTACGTGTCAAAGATCAATGAACTACGTACCTATACTAATTGGACGTAGTTCAAAGCTGACGTCGGCGGTACAGTGTCCATAAAGGCTCACTGCAACGTGTGTCTTGTACTGGGTGGCGCAAAATAAATCACCCCATAGGAAGATGTTATATTTTGGCAAATGGCGTCGTACGTCAATCATATTTGACATTTCGCTCGCTCCTTTCAACAAAGTCACACATCAAAAAACAAGATTTTTCAGGAGATCGTTTTTGAAGTTATAAAATATAATAAAATATATTAAAAATTAATAACAAGCCACTTATTGAACTCTTTACTGTGCAACAGATCTTTTTAGGTAAAACGTGAATGTATTTCCTCCATTTGAAAAATATTTAGTTTATTTAAAAACATAATTAGAACAATATATTTTCTTCAAAATGCAAAAACAACACTTTCTGACCTGTAGCGGGCATATATTAATTTCATTAGTTGATTCGGCAGTCACTTTGTGGTAAAATCTATCCATTTTTAATAAATGTTTTACTTGGTAAATACCACTATTTCTGTTTCGAAATAGTGGTATTTAATAAGTAAAACATTAATGAAAAATGGTAAATATCAAGTAAAAAATATGCCGCTTTTGCTGGGATATAGTAGGTACATTTTCTGGGCATTCCAAAAACATGCACAACTGAAAATTGTACATTTTTGATATATGACGTTGTTGAAAGGAGTGAGCGACATGTGAAAGAAGGATTTTTTGTGTCTATAATTGAAATATTATTGACAGCATAATTATCAAGCATTGACTTGAATATTTTGCTTGTACACTCCATGTATGGTCATATGGAGTAATCGGATTTGAAACTATATGGCTTCATATCCTTCAACACAAAATGTTGTCCAACTTTTTGCGTTATATGGGGTGGGTAGCGTTAACCTCTAAGCTGCTCGATTTCGAGTGTCAAACTTTCCGTCCCGTGCTGGATTATTTTACATAACAATATTTTTGACAAAAAAAAACATATTTTTGCCTGTTTTTTGTAGTGAAACTTTCGGATATCCATCATAGATGTTCACAGTACACAATGCACTTTACTTTTTATGTTTTTATGGTGTATTTACACAAAAATATTAACATTTACGGACTCGCGGCCTAAAGTATGGCGGCTGTATAGAAGACGCGGCTGTCGTATCTGTGGAGCACGAGCCGACCGGAAGTATTCAAGATAAAGTTGACACTAAATTAAAATAATTTTGATATTTTATGACAGTAAATCAAAGAGAACTAATTCATCCATGCCTCGAACCAAATTTAAGTGCAAAAAATTATCCATAGGTGTTGATGTAAGTACGTAAATTTGAAAAACGACTATGCATGCGATCCGCAGTCAACGGTACTTCTATAAAAAACGACAATAGATGCGATCCGCAGCTTACGGGTTAAGAGAGTACTCTCAAATATACAAGATAAGCATTATCGATAAAATTAAGAAAGGTGTCTTGAGATGGTTTGGCCATGTGGAACGTATGAGTGAGGAAAGAACTGTTAAACAAATTTATGAGGCGAATGTAGCGGGAAAAAAACCAGAGGAAGACCGAGGAAAACTTGGCACAATCAAGTATGTCAAATACTCGAAAGCGGCCGGGTCAGGAGTTGTAATAATCGTCGGGTTTGTATGAGGAGATGCGTGAATGTGGAAGAGGCGAAGAATGTATGCAAAGATAGAGTGGTGTGAGAAGCGGCGTGATGGTTAGTTAGTTGGTTAGTTTAGTACGCGACCGGCTGCGCGAGAAGCCGCACATGTCTCCGTGTACAATTTTTCCCAGAATATAGACTGAATGCAGACTAAATGCGATCTCTCAGTGCGGCAAGACCATGTATCGCTCACTCCTTTCAATAACGTCATTAATAAAAAAACTAGATTTTTCAGGAGAACGTTTTTAAAGTTTAAAAATACAATACAATGTATTAAAAATAAATATCAAGCCACTTATTAAACTTCTTACTGTGCAACAGATCTTTTCAGGTAAAGCCTGAAGGTTTTTTCTCTATTTGAAAAATATATAGTATATTTAAAAAAACAATTAAACAATACCTTTTCTTCAAAATGCAAAAACAACACTTTCTTTCAAAAACAACAACCTGTAGCGGGTAAATATTAAGTTAAAAATATGCCGCTTTTGCTGGGATATAGTACATTTTCTGGGCATTCCGAATACATGCACAGCTGAAAATTGACGATTTTTGATTTATGACGTTCTTGAAAGGAGTGAGCGGTATGTTTGATGTTCCAATGTTGATATAAGGAAAGGGTGCAAGGCTGAGATAATCGTTATCCAGCAAATTAAGGAAGGTTTGTTGAGATGGTTTGGGCATGTGGAACGAATGAGTAATGTGAGAACTGTAAAACGAATTTATGAGGCGAATGTAGTCAGAAAATGAAGCATAGGAAACCGAGAAAAACTTGGCATGATCAAAATTTTCAAATACTTTATGTATGTTTTTTTATAAATTATTTCTTTTCGACATCTCATCAAAGATGAAGAAGAACACGGAAGTCTGGGCATTTACGGGGCTGACGACCGTCATAGGGTGGTTTAAGTGATCACTTTACACACGTGTAACATTCACCAATTCTACCCATTATTGACAACCACACTACTCAAATTCTTGGAAGTTCTATAAGTATATATAAACCAATTTTGAAACATTATTCTTGAATCACTACAATTTTACTAGAGACATCTATTGGTAAGATGAAAAGAAGCTTTTTATTTCATATATCGCTCACTCCTTTCAAGAACGTCACAAATCAAAAAACTTGATTTTTCAGGAGAACGTTTTTAAAGTTTAAAAATATAATACAATGTATTAAAAATAAATATCAAGCCACTTATTGAACTTTTTACTGTGCAACAGATCTTTTTAAGTAAAACCTGGAGATTTTTTCTCCATTTGAAAACTATTTAGTATATTTGAAAAAATAATTATACAACACCTTTTCTTAAAAATGCAAAAGCAACATTTTCTGCCCTGTAGCGGGTAAATATTAAGTTAAAAATATGCCTCTTTTGCTGGGATATACAATAGTTCATTTTCTGGGCATTCCGAAAATATGCGCAACTGAAAATTGACGATTTTTTATTTATGACGTTCTTGAAAGGAGTGAGCGATATATATAGAACTACCTCTAAAAGAGACTGTAAGAGAGGATACCTATGAAAGAGTTTATTAAAATTTCACATCTCTCCTATGTTTTTTTTCATGGTACGGCTTTCTAACCTAAACTGCCTTATAACTGAGTGTAGATTTATTTTTATTCATTTTTCAGGTGTATAGTGCTTGGGGTGGTATTGGGTTTGCGAGCACCCTTACAGAAGACACCGGAATGCGCTCCTCTTCTTCTAATTCTGCTCATCGGCCATCTTGTATTGATGGCAGGTAAGTTTGTCTTCTGTTCGTCTTTGCAGACTGTCGGGGTCTCCTCGTGCTCAGGTAATATTGATATTTTTATCTGTCTGTTTTTTTTTAGTGACAGCGCTAGTGGAATTGGCCGTATGTGCGGTATCTATGCGGGGCAGCATCTTGGATACAGCGAGGAGAGCTCCTATGCAAAAATTGATTTACATCAGATTAGGTAAGTGAATATGTTTATATATATATATATATATATATATATATATATATATATATATATATATATATATATATATATATATATATATATATATATATATATATATATATATATATATACTAGACTACGATATATATACATATATATTTATATACCTGGAGTGGCAGTTGGTACAGTTGGTAAATATATATATATATATATATATATATATATATATATATATATATATATATATATATATATATATATATATATATTATATATATATATATATATATATATATATATATATATATATATACATTTATATATATATATATATATATATATATATATATATATATATATATATATATATATATATATATATATATATATATATATATATATATATATATATATATATATATATATATATATATATATATATATATATATATAAATGTATATATATATATATATATATATATATATATATATATATATATATATATATATATATATATATATATATATATATATATATATATATATATATATATATATATATATATATATATATATAAAACTAACTAACTAACCATCACGCCGCTTCTCCGCAGGGGTAGGCAGAGAGAATAGAGCGCCACACCACTCTGTCCTTGCAAACATTCTTCGCCTCTTCCACGTTCATGCATCTCCTCATACATACCCGCCGATTGCGACTCCTAACCTGACCACTTTCAAGTATTTGGCATACCTGATCGTGCCATGTTTTTCTCGGTCTTCCTCTGCTTCTTTTCCCGCTAACATTCGCTTCATAATTTTTGTTTTACCTTTCTTTCCTCACTCATTCGTTCTACATGTCCAAACCATCTCAACACACCTTTCTTAATTTTATCGATAATGCTTATCTCAGCTTTGCATTTCTTCCTTATTTCAGTATTCGCACATCTATCATACATCGTTTTGTCACACATTCTTCTGAGAGATCGCATTTCGACTCCATTCAGTCTACTTTCATCATTTATTTATATATATATATATATATATATATATATATATATATATATATATATATATATATATATATATATATATATATATATATATATATATATATATATATATATATATATATATATATATATATATATATATATATATATATATATATATATATATATATATATTACCTAGACTGTTGTATGGTATGGTATTATATATCTACATTCCAGTATCTCTCGCCTGCGACGTGGGGTGGCTGTCCGTCAGCGTTTGGTGGCTGTCGCATTACTATGTAGACTGTCCCGTTCCTGTAGCTAAGGAAGCCCTCCTAGGTAAGTCCCACTTATGTATATCATATATTCTTCCTCTTGTCCTGTCAGGACTTCCCAAAGACTTCCGGAATTACTTTTCCTACCCTCTTTTACCGGTATAGTCTCCAATCGAGGAATTAATCCGGTAGAAATTTGTCCAAATACTTGTTCACAATTTCTAGATTATCTCCAATTACAGGAGTTATTTTCATATTATTTATTGACGTCTCATCGAAGATGAAGAAGAATAAGATGTCTGAGCATTTACGGGGAATTTCGTTGTGTTTTCAAGAATTCAAACACATTATGTTAATGTAAAAACCGATCTAAGATTAGAATCCATTGAATCCTTATGTAAACAGTTAAATGGCATTTATTTTTATCGGGATGTAATGCAAAGTAATGTCTGACTATATTATTTTTTGACATCTCATCAAAGATGAAGAAGAATATGGAAGTCTAGGCATTTACGGGGCTGACGACCGTCACAGGCTGGTTTAAATGATCACGTTACAAAAATGCAAAAACAACACTTTCTGCCCTGTACCGGGTAAATATTAAGTTAAAAATATGCCTCTTTTCCTGGGATATAGTACATTTTCTTGGCATTCCGAAAACATGCACAACTGAAAATTAACGATTTTTTATTTATGACGTTCTTGAAAGGAGTGAGCGACGTGCGATTATAATCCAGGATTCGCACCTCATACTCTAATATAAGAGTTTCTGCTTAGTAAAAAGCTTCTTTACATCTCACCAATAGATGTCTCTAGTGAAGTTCTAGTGATTCAAGAACAAGGTTTCTAAATTGGTTCATATATATAGAACTTCCAAGAATTTGAGTAGTGGTGGTTGTCAATAATGGGTAGAATTGGTGAATGTTACACGTGTGTAAAGTGATCACTTAAACCAGCCTAGGACGGTCGTCAGCCCCGTATTTACAGGGCATTTGCCCAGACTTCCATATTCTTCTTCATCTTTGATGAGGTGTCAAAAAATAATTTAATATTTAATATTTTTCGCATATTTGAGAATCGCTGGTTGGCAGTAGATATTTTCACCGCCTTTTCCATTTGTCATCGACCTACCTCGACCCAGCCTGACGTTTGACCTTTAAAAAAAGCCACGGAATCACGGCAGCGCGAAAATTAGATTAATTATCAATCTGGCGGCATTTTCCTGGCGGCAAACCGTAATTTTCCGAGTGAACTATCTCGAAATTCTCCGGATGACGTATTGAACTTTTCGCGGCGATGTTGTTCTGGAATTGGCTGTAGGCAGTTTTGCATTTTAATGTCGTTATATTTTATGAGACTATCTGAATAAAAGATTGGAATATAAGTGTATACATCGCTCACTATTTTCAAGAACGTCACAAATCAAAAAACTTGATTTTTCAGGAGGACGTTTTTAAAGTTTTAAAATATAATACAATGTATTAAAAATAAATATCAAGCCACTTATTGAACTTTTTACTGTGCAACAGATATTTTTAGGTAAAACCTGAAGGTTTTTTCTCCATTTGAAAAATATTTAGTATATTTAAAGAAAAAAATTAAACAATACCCTTTCTTCAAAATGCAAAAACAACACTTTCTGCCCTGTAGCGGGTAAATATTAAGTTAAAAATATGCCGCTTTTGCTGGGATATAGTACATTTTCTGGGCATTCCGAAAACATGCACAACTGAAAATTTACGATTTTTTATTCATGGCGTTCTTGAAAGGAGTGAGCGATATGTCGCCATAAAGGCGGCGTGTATGGTTTTGCAATATTATCATAGTGTCGCCATAGAGGCGGTACGTATGATATGGCTATTACGAGGTGGCATATATAATTTGGCGCATTACTCGAGTGCCGCCATAGAAGTGGCATGTAATGTTTGCAGTATTATTTGATTGCTCTCATTATACTCAAGTGCCGTATTACTGAGTTTTGGTTTTGCAGTATTACTGAGTGCCGCCATAGAAGCGGCATGTATGTTTTAGCGTGTTACTTTCATGCCATCATAAAAACGGCATGTATGCTTTGGCCTATTACTCAAGTGCCGCTATAGAGACGGCATGTAAGATTTAGCGTGTTACTTTCATGCCGTCATAAAAACGGCATGTTTGCTTTGGCCTATTACTCAAGTGCCGCTATAGAGACGGCATGTATGATATAGCATGTTACTTTCATGCCGCCATAGAAGCGGCATGTATGCATTGGCCTATTACTCAAGTGCCGCTGTGAGAGACAGCATGTATGATGTAGCATGTTACTTTCATGCCGCCATAGAAGCGGCATGTATGCATTGTCCTATTACTCAAGTGCCGCTATAGAGACGGCATGTATGATGTAGCATGTTACTTTCATGCCGCCATAGAAGCGGCATATATGCATTGGCCTATTACTCTAATGCCGCTGTAGAGACGGCATGTATGATATAGCATGTTACTTTCATGCCGCCATAGAAGCGGCATGTATGCATTGGCCTATTAATAAAGTGCCGCCACAGAGGCGGCATGCATGTTAGACCAAATTTTCACCACCATTTTGACAGTCAATATGTAATCTCTCAGACAAAGTTACAAAAGATTTATTTTCAAACTGAAATATTGAATGTCTTTTTTGCAGGCGTGGTGGTGAGCGGCTGGTGTGTCCTGGGCACGATCCTGGGCACCGTGTGGTGCTCGTGGGACGCGGCGGGCCGATCGTGGGTCAAGCTGAAGAGATACCAGCGCGCGGAGAGTCGACTCAACCAGCGCAGGTCCGGCAGCACAGACCGGAATTGGAGACAGAGGTGGGTTATTTATTTATTTTTTTATTTATTTCATAAATAAATGCATTTATTAATTTTTTTTTACCATATGTATTAATGTCCGCCTCCGTAGTGTAATGGTCAGCACGCTCGGCTACCGTTCTGGAGGTCCCGGGTTCGATTCCCAGGAGTCAAATAAATATAAGTGATTTTTTCACTGTAATATTTATTCAATATTACCCTGGACTGGTACCTGAAGCGGAGGGCTGATCACCTTTCCTTTATGTGTAAACGATCAAGATAACACTGTTTTTATATGAAGCAGTGCCCTATGCACCATTGGGGTGCGGATAAGGGTTTTATTATTATTATTATTATATGTATTAAGGCTCTTCAGGCATAGCCTGTGTTGAGCCGAAATACTTAGATGTTAATACAATTTTTTTATTTACTATTAGATTATATATAACATTTTGAGTGTGTCCAAATACTTGTTCACAAAATCTGGATTATCTCCAATTACAGGAGTTATTTTCATATTATTTTTTGACATCTCATCAAAGATGAAGAAGAATATGGAAGTCTGGGCATTTACGGGGCTGACGACCGTCATCACTTTACACACGTGTAACATTCACCAATTCTACCCATTATTGACAACCACACTGCTCAAATTCTTGTAAGTTCTATATATATGAACCAATTTAGAAACCTTGTTCTTGAATCACTAGAACTTCACTACAGACATCTATTGGTGAGATGTAAAGAAGCTTTTTACTATGCAGAAACTCTTATATAAGTATGTGAGGTCTGAATCCTGTATTATAATCACACACATGAGAAACGTCAGAAAATACCATTTTCATTTTTATTATCATAAAAATGAAATAAATTATTGTAGGTGCTTGAATTATTGTATTTTAATTGCGAGTACAACTGTTCCAGAAAGGTGCTCCGAGCTTATCAGGACAGCTGGGATCACCGATGTCGAATCCTGTTTTGCTGCATGAAGCCGTCTGACAGAGATAGGTATACTCAAATCATTTTATTCACATAGCTTTAACCCTTTCCACTCTGACCATTTTTTCTCATAACTGATCGGCTACTCTGATCAAAAAAATGCGACGTTTTTCTACCATTAAAATAAATATTTTGTTTCCCTAATTTTGGGGCACTCTGTCTGGCAATTCGTACGACCATTCGTCTTTATAACTGAACTTGAAAGTGTAACTTTCATCGTTTTACATGGCGGGTAAACTATAAAATATTTATTATAAACACATAAAATGTAATTTCTGTTATTTTAACTGCTAACACTAATATTACAATTTTTTTAAATGTAATTGCTCCGAAAATCGAAAAAATATGGTCACAAAAAGTGGGACATGGAAGTGAAACATGGAGTTGGCAAAAGAAGGATGAAAGTAGACTGAATGCAGTCGAAATACGATCTCTCAGAAGAATGTGCGACAAAACGATGCAAGATAGATGTGCGAATAGTGAAATAAGGAAGGAATGCAAAGCTGAGATAAGCATTATCGATAAAATTAAGAAAGGCGTGTTGAGATGGTTTGGACATGTAGAACGAATGAGTGAGGAAAGAACGGTAAAACAAATTTATGAGGCGAATGTTAGCGGGAAAAGAAGCAGAGGAAGACCGAGAAAAACATGGCACGATCAGGTATGCCAAATACTTGAAAATGGTCAGGTTAGGAGTTGTAACAATCGGCGGGTATGTATGAAGAGATGCATGAACGTGGAAGAGGCGAAGAATGTTTGCAAGGAGAGAGTGGTGTGGCGTGTGGCGCTCTATTCTCTCTGCCTACCCCTGCGGGGAAGCGGCGTGATGGTTAGTTAGTTAGTTTTACAAAAAGTGGGAGTATCCTTGGAGAACCGTCATAAATGAAGGATAACGACTGTCCCAAAAAATATTAGCATATGGCAATTCATATGACCATGTTAATTAAGATGAACTGTATTTATCTGAAATATTTGTTGGTAGAAATATACTTGGGTGATAGAGAAATCAGTGATTAAAGTTATACCTGCGCCGGGCCAGACATTGTGGCCCACGGAGCTGCCTACTAGAATCATACGGGCCAGAATGTCTGGCCTACAGAGTGGTAAGAGTTAATATATATGAACCAATTTAGAAACTTTGTTCTTGAATCACTAGAACTTCACTAGAGACATCTATTGGTGAGATGTAAGAGTTAATTTTGTATTGTGTACAGGATGCCACAAAATTAACCACTCTATCGGAAAATGTTATAATTTTTGCAAATGGCATCGTACGTCAGTCGTATTTGACATATCGCTCACTCCTTTCAAGAATGTCATAAATCAAAAATCGTAAATTTTCAGTTGTGCATGTTTTCGGAATGCCCAGAAAATGTACTATATCCCAGCAAAAGTCATATTTTTAACTTAATATTTACTCGCAACAGGGCAGAAAGTGTTGTTTTTGCATTTTGAAGAAAAGGTATTGTTTAATTATTTTTTTAAATATACTAAATATTTTTCAAATGGAGAAAAAACTTTCAGGTTTTACCGAAAAAGATCTGTTGCACAGTAAAAAGTTCAATAAGTGGCTTGATATTTATTTTTAATACATTGTATTATATTTTTAAACTTTAAAAACGTTCTCCTGAAAAATCAAGTTTTTTGATTTATGACGTTCTTGAAAGGAGTGAGGGATTTGTGTACTTTTATTTGTGAGGAGCTCAAAATTTAGCATCTAATTTTGTTTTTAATTTTATTTAACAACTTTTTTATTATTATTTTTTGACATCTCATCAAAGATGAAGAAGAATATGGAAGTCTGGGCATTTACGGGGCTGACGACCGTCATGGGCTGGTTTAAGTGATCACTTTACATACGTGTAACATTCACCAATTCTACCCATTGTTGACAACCACACTACTCAAATTCTTGGAAAGTCTATATATATGAACCAATTTAGAAACCTTGTTCTTGAATCACTAGAACTTCACTAGAGATATCTATTGGTGAGATGTAAAGAAGCTTTTTACAAAGCGGAAACTCTTGTATTAGTATGTGAGGTCCGAATCCTGGATTATAATCGCACAAATGAGAAACGGCAGAAATATCATTTTCATTTTTATTATTTAAGCTTATAATTTGACTTCCATATTCAAACACGAATGCATCAAAACACAGTCACAGTAGATTTTAAGAAATAGTAGTATTTACTAAGTAAAACATTAATTAAAAATTGATAGATTTTACCACAAAATGACTGCCGAATCAATTAATGAAATTAAATAAATATAATTGACGTACAATGCCATTGGCAAAAATTATAACATCTTCCGATGGTGTGATTAATTTTGTGCCACCCTGTATAACTGACAGAGATAGGTACACTCGAATGTTGTACTGTACCCAAATACTGAGGGCTTCATCTTCCATTGCCTAATTTTTCAGGAGTAGTTTCACGGATATTGCTCGACTTCTGAGCGACTTCTTCCGGGAGCTGGACGTGGTACCCTCGGATGTGGTGGCAGGACTCGTTCTTCTTCGACAATTCCAGAAAATAGAACAAAAGATCATCGTGAATCAGGTACTGACAATTTATTGGAACAAATGAGTGAAGAAAGAACTACTTCAAACCCTTAACCTTTTAACCGCGTTAACTTTGTTCCTGAGAGACGCCCGTGCGCGGCGGTATTTTGGCAATTTTTAAACAATTACTTTTATCATGTATTTAGTTAAGAAACGATTTATTTTCCTAAACAAAAACGTTCAATGGGATTCATTGTGCCTATAATACACGTGTGTCACATTATTCTTGAAATATATCGTAATATAAACAAATAAGATCAAAAGATAAATAAATCAAAGCACCCACCGTGTGTCACTCTTACCCACTGGCGATGTGTAGCGTCGAGAGTGAGATAGATATAGGGCATAATTATGGCGCAGACTAATTACCGACCGCAAGAAAAAAAACAGGGATCTGTACTTTTATTTATCCTTCTGACCTTACAAATTATTAGTCAGATATTTCAACAGATGTCATAAGGCCAAGGATTGACTTATTATTTTATCCAAAGTTCCACACCATGAAAAAATCCCTCCAAGTTGAACTGAGGTTCGAAACTTGGAGCAAAGTAAAAACACATACGCTTATGTCAGCCGCGTATGTTTTGTGTTTGTGAAAACACATACGGTTATGCGAGCCGCGTGGATCCGGTTAAGGTGGAGACTGACCGGAGCATTTCGTCGTAACATAACGTCGTAACATCGCTCGCGGCGAGCATCCCAAACTATGGATGGAGCGCTCGGCTCGCTGCACTGACTGCCTGAATGGTCGCATCGTTAAGTGTTACGTTATGTCTTCTTGCTTACTTTTTAATTTAAAATTTTTAATGTTTACGCCTTAAATGTTATTTTGTAATGTATATATTAATTCTTGAATAAATTGAATTAAAATTTAAATTGAAATTGAAAATTGACCAAATGTGGAGGTCAGTCTCCACCTTTATCCGCACCCCAATGGTGCATAGGGCACTGCACCATAAAATAAATATTTTGATCTTTAATGCATGAAGGAAAGGTGATCAGCCCTACGCTCCAGGTACCAGTCCAGTGTAATATTGAATAAATATGAGAATGAAAATATCACTTATATTTATTTGACCCCACCCTTGGGAATTGGAAAAAACTTGGCGTGATATCAAATGGAAATGTTATCAGGTCAGGAGTTTGAATAATCGGCAGGTATGTATGAGGGGACGCATGAATGTGGAAGAGACGAAGATTGTTTGCAAAGACAGATTGGTGTGGCGTTCTATCATTCTGCCCCTGCGGAGAATCTTGATGGTTGGTTAGCTAGTTTAAAAAGAATGTATATACATATACATGTATATTTTTGTTTTTTTTTTATTATTTACACCAACATTTCAATTTCATACTATTCCTGTGACCCTAAGCGGCTCATTATTAGAAATAGGTATCAAATTGTGGTAGAGTGGGTTCCAACCGAGAAACTCTGACTAAAGAGTGCGCGACATTAACCACGGGACCACAACCTGACACAATAATTAGTTTAACGATAGAATGAGTTAGAGGCAAAGATTGTTCAAAAAGACAAATTAGTGTAGGGTCTTCTTCTCTCTGCCTACCCCTGCAGTGATGTGGTGTGGTAGTTATTTAATTGCTATTATAAAATATTTTTTAAAACTGTTTCCAATGATATCTAGGCTTTGAACGTAAAAATATCATAGCTGGGTTTAGAATTAACCATATGTCTCTCTTTTCTTTTCTAGCGTACTAATGACGTATACGAGTTCCTATCTGGCGTTCCAGTCACTGCCAGAACTAGATTTCTAGCCCTGAATGATCCGGCGGAACTTGAAATGTTCCAGGTATGTTGTCGCGGAAACATCTTATGTTATTAGCGTAAACATCATTTTGTATTCGCCAAATACTTGTTCTAATAGATACATCGATCGGAACCCTGCAAGATATAATTGACTCCCTCCAAATAAACTCCGCTCGGTTAGGCCTAAGAGTGAACGCCAAAAA
This sequence comes from Brachycentrus maculatus, assembly GCF_059751285.1. NCBI lineage: Eukaryota > Metazoa > Arthropoda > Insecta > Trichoptera > Brachycentridae > Brachycentrus > Brachycentrus maculatus. The sequence goes on from NW_028281472.1 coordinate 45,540, forward strand.
GACCAATGTCATGTGCAACTCAGCCTGTCCGGACCGAGATCAACATCTTACTTATGAGGGACGAGCGCTCGTTCGAGTCGACACCTTCAGATACCTCGGAACACTCATGGTGGAGGATGGTAGTGTCCAGAAGGAACTGAATGTACGGCTCGGAACGGCAGGAGCTATATTCAATAAAATGCGCAATGTCTGGGACTCACTGCTTTACTCGACAAAAACCAAGTGTCGTCTCTTTAACGCCTGCATCCTAGCAGTGTTGCTGTACGGATGTGAGTCGTGGCACCTCACCAAAGCTCAAAGCAAGAAACTAGTAAGTTTTGAAAATAGATGCCTGAGGCGAATACTGGGTATAAAGTGGTATGACTTCGTCAGGAATGACGATGTGAGGAGAAGAACTCAACAGCCCCTCATACTGGAAGTCCTGAAGAGGAGAAGGTGGACATGGTTGGGACATGTCCTTAGAATGCCACCTGAGGGCATCAACCCCTCATGTCTCTTCTTCCAACCCCGAGGATTCCGGCGCCTTGGAAGGCCGCTGACGACCATTCACCGACTATACTCAGCGGAACTTCGAGACGCCGGACTGACCTGGGAGGAAGCCAAGGAGATGGCGCGTGACAGAGTGACTTGGAGACAACTCGTGTTGGCCATATGCTCCACCTAGGGAGCGAACATGGAAGAAGAAGAAATACTTGTTCACAAATCTGGATTATCTCCACTTAGGAGTTATTATTTTTATTATTTTTTAACATCTCAACATAGATGAAGAAGAATATGGAAGTCTGGGCATTTGCGAGACTTACGACCATCATAGGATCGTAAGTGACCACTTTACACACGTGTAACATTCACTAATTCTACCCACGGTTGACAACCACACTACTCAAATTCTCTTCAAATTCAAACTTTGAAGAGAATTTGAGTAATTCTATATATATTGTTCAAATTCAAAACAATCACTAGAATTACACTAGAGACATCTATGGTAAGATGAAAGAAGCTTTTTAATGTGAGGTCCGAATCCTGGATTGGATTGGATAATTGGAGATAATCAAGATTTGTATTTGGATGCACTCAATGTGTTTTGAATTTGAACAGTATAAACAATGAACCTGTTTGAATAATCCCTGTTATTCAAAGCTCTTAGCCTGAATAAAATACCCGCTATTAAACTCAAAGTTGAATTTACTAATAAAACCATATAAATATGATATTTCAAAGTATTTAGTGTATTTTGCCAGTTTATAAAACGTTAAAAACTTTATAATATGCATCGTTGAGTCAATATTGCATATTTTTGAGTTGACTTTTTTGCCAGTACACCTACGACATAATAAAGCTTAAATATGCCCACGGGCGTTTGTGCACTACACAGAATTACACGGAGTTTTACCGTCCGGCACGTCAGTTAGCATATCGTAGTCGTACAGGAGAAAGTGACCAACTAACAATACATAAAATGTTCAGGAGGGCCATTTAAGTCACTTTTGCTTGGCAACAAAATAAACATCAATGCAGTTAGTCATTTTTACCAAGTCAATATATTATACTTACAAGTTTAAAACCCTTGGAGATGTTTTTCAGGGCAATATTAAACTAGTAAGATATCAAATCGTGAATGATCACATTTTTGTAAAAAATGCACTTGGTCACTTTCTCCTGTATGACTACGATATAAAACAGATGATTGGCTTGGATTGGCTTGTGCTTTTGTCCATCTTTCTTCGGATCGGAGCTCTTGATCGGTGCGTGAACACGTTGCGCGTAAATTCCATCACGCTAAACTGTCATAGTCGCTTTTATTTTTCAAAACCGGACTGCCGGATGGTAAAATTCTGTGTAGTACACAAGTGGCTTATGATAGACAAGTCATAAGCCCTGTAAATACTCAGACTTCCATATTCTTCTTCACATATATTGCGATATCAAAACGTCTTCTTCTTCTTCTTCTTTATGTAGATCCTAGGGATCTGTTTGTGCCTCCGCATGTCGCTCTTGGGATGTCGACTCCCAGCTGTCTATCCATCTTTTCGGAGGTCTGCCTGGGGGTCTGCGTCCTTCAGGGTTGCCTTGGAGGGCGATACGTGGAAGTCTGTCTTCTGACATTCTGTTTATATTATGGTTTCTAGTTGAACACCAATTTAATTTAACAGAAGGGAAGCAAGATGAAAGCGGATTACTTTTAACACAAATTTATTCAGTTCTATAAAATTACAATCAAGAAATAATTGCGTGATTCTAATATGAGAACAGTTGAAATACGTGTCGATCGGAGGATGGGCGGTGACGAAATGTGACGGGCCAGTTTCCGCTCGTTGCGGGCTCAGTAGGGTGTTCGGTTATTCATTCGATTTGAGTTGCCATAGATGTGTGGGTTGCCACAATATGTTTCTTCCAGTATCGCCTTCGTTGTCGTCCCCGCCTCACGATATCCTCCGTCTTACACATATTAAAATGTAATTACACATATCAAAATGTAATTTGTTTTAATTGATTTCAGACTGTGGTCCATTATATGCACTACGCGCTGGGTGCATACGGTTGGCCAATGTTCCTTCTGACCAGTTCTGCCGCTAGCGCATGCGGTTTGTGTGCGTCCCTCAGGTAAATTGCACCTATTTAATATGATAAAATACAGTCAAACCTCGATATAACGGATCTCTGTTTAATGATCTTCAGATATAACAGGCATAAAATTCGGTGAAGTGTAAATTTTTAAAAAAAATATCCTGTTTTTATTTATTTATTTATTGACTTGGCGTTTAATTTGTAGAACTTCATTTTAATTTATGTATTAATTTTAAATCAAACACAGATTTTTTGAGTCTACTAAGTTGTATTTTATTAACAAAAAACACATAAAAAATTATACTGTGACAATTGTTTCGCCTTGTTAGGGCATTATCAAACGAATGTGAAGATCAAATGGACTACGGTCCTTATGTAGCTATCCAATTCTAAGTGACAGTTTTAACACGTGCAGCAATAATTTATGGGAGACAACAGTAGCTAATGGGGGATGTAGGTATGTACCCTTATATTTATTTTCTGGGAAAGGAAGAATTTATTGACATGGCCATATTTTAGAGAATTAATATTTTAAAGCTTAATACAATTGTTGGTAATATTATTTTTAAGAATTTATATATGTAGATGTAATTATTAGTTTATCAATAACGCATCAATTTTTTATGTGTTTTTGTTAATAAAATACAACTTAGTAGACTCAAAAAATCTGTGTTTGATTTAAAATTAATACATAAATGTCCTGTTTTTATTTATTTAATTTTATTTATTTCATATTACATACATTTTAATTTTTTTTACTATACGTATTACGGCTCTTTAGGCATGGCCTGTGTTTAGCCGAAATACTCATTTATTTGTTCATTTATTGAACGGCTAAAGCCTTTAACATAATACATATATACAGTATCTAATATAAAAATACACTAATGAATACACTAGTAGAGAAACAAAAAGTCTTAAAACATAATAATAATGCAATGCCCTATGCACCATTGGGGTGCGGATAAGGATTTGAATTGAATATCTAAATACAGTGTTTGTATTTTTAAAAAAAAGGTTTTTGATTTATTTTAAACTTATTTTTATATAATGGACTTTCAGATTTAACAGATACCCCCTCCCTTCAATTAGTGCGTTATGTTGAGATTTTATTGTAACAACTATATAGTTTTTATGAAAGTAAATTTTATATAATGGTTGTTTTCAGATGTTGTTGTTCTTCAACGGTTGGCGGCGCCACCGTTGTCCACGACAACTGTTGCCAATGTAATTACACTGCTCTACGACACCTTCTACAAGTTGGAGATGTAAGTTATATTTGTGAACTATGTCTTCTACGGATGGAAAAGAGAGTGAATGATGGACCAGAGTGAATGATTCACTGAATTCAGTTAAAATAAAAGCCTATCAGCGAGAGCTTAAGTGGCAGTGCACTGCACACAAGGAGTCCTGGTTCCAGTCCTAATATATGGAAGTAAAGTGCTGAGTTGTAGATGTACACTTTAGAGTGGAGACTACCCGCTGCATTTCGTCGTAACGTAATGTCGTAACACCGCTCGCGGCGAGAATCTGATACTATGGATGGAGCACTCGGCTCGCTGTACTGACTATAAGAATGCTCGCATCGTAACGTATTACGTTACGACAAAATGGCTCCGGTGGGTCATCACCCTTAGACGCCATATATGAACAGTTGAAGTATCACGCATTTTGCAAGTAATATTTATCATTGTGGTTTTTTAGGAGTTTAAGTTTTATCATTAATAATAATAATAAACCCTTATCCGCACCCCAATGGTGCATAGGGCACTGCGTCATATAAACGCAGTGTTATCTTGATCGTTTACACATGAAGGAAAGGTGATCAGCCCTCCGCTTCAGGTACCAGTCCAGGATAATATTGAATAAATATGACAGTGAAAAAATCACTTCTATTTATTTTACCCCCCTTGGGAATCGAACCCGGGACCTCCAGAACGGTAGCCGAGCGTGCTGACCATTACGGAGGCAAAATTTTACAAATTTTATCATTAATTATTATTTATTCTATCCATATACCACACCAACCCTATGTATGGAAGTGAAGCATAGAGTTGGCAAAAGAATAATTAAAGTAGACTTGATGCAGTCAATCGACTGGCGCATACAACTGGGATGGGCAAAATTTGGAAAATTAAAGTACATTTTTAAAGCGAAAATTCCGCAATGTCTAAAAACTAAGGCGTTTAACCAATGCATCCTCCCTGTATTAACTTACGGCGCAGAGACGTGGAATCTAACAGCAAGTCTTACTCATAAAATAAAAGTCACCCAGCGTGCTATGGAGAGATCCATGCTCGGAGTGTCGCTAAAAGATAGAATCCGAAACGAGGAAATACGCAGAAGAACTCAAGTAGTGGATGCTACCCGACGAATAGGCACACTCAAGTGGCAATGGGCAGGACATATCTGTCGAAGAGACGACGGTCGATGGGGAAGAAAAGTATTGGAACGGCGCCCAAGAACTGGCAAACGAAGCATCGGCCGACCCCCTACAAGATGGACTGACGATATAAGAAGAATAGCGGGAGTGACCTGGATGCGGAAGGCGGAGGATCCAAGAGGATGGAGACTCGTGCGGGAGGCCTACGTTCAACAGTGGACGGACACAGGCTGATGATGATGATGCAGTCGGATGGTAGATGTTGCAATGGTGATATAAGGAAAGCGTGCAAAGCTGAAAAAAATAAAATAATAATAATAAAACCCTTATCCGCACCCAATGGTGCATAGGGCACTGCATCATATAAACGCAGTGTTATCTTGATCGTTTACACATGAAGGAAAGGTGATCAGCCCTCCGCTTCAGGTACCAGTCCAGGGTAATATTGAATAAATAGTACAGTGAAAAAAAATCACCTGTATTTATTTTACCCCCCTTGGGAATCGAACCCGGGACCTCCAGAACGGTAGCCGAGCGTGCTGACCGTTACACTACGGAGGTGGAAAAATATATTATCAATAAAATTAAGAAAGGTGTGTTGTGATGGTTTGGACATGTGGAAGGAATGTAGATGGAAATAGGAGCAGAGAAAGACCGAGTAAAACTTGACATGTTCAAGTGTTTCAAATACTTGAACGTGATCAAGTCAGAAATCGGAATAATCAGCGGGTATTTTGAGGAGATGCATGAATGTAAAAGAGGCGAACATCGTTTGCAAAGACAGAGTGGCGTGGCGTTCTTTACTCCATGGTTATTTTATTTTATTTTTTCGGGAATTGTGCAGCTTACATATAAAAAAATGATATAATAAACAATAGTTACATTAACAATAATAAACATTACATTACATTAACAAAAATAGTTACGCTAAAAAAAAAAGCCAATTAAACAAATTCCACATTTATTTTCTTCTACTAACCCTTTTCCGCACCCAATGGTGCATAGGGCACTGCATCGTAGCGACACAGTGTTATCTTGATCGTTGATTGCATGAAGGCAAGGTGATCAGCCCTGCGCTTCTTGTACCAGTCCAGGGTGATATTAAATAAATATGAGAGTGAAAATCGGCCATATTTATTTTGACACTCCTGAGAACACCAATGTTAATGTTCATGTTTTTAACCTTTTAACCGCGTTCACTTTTTTCCTGAGAGACGCCCGTACGCGGCGGTATTTCGCCGTTTTTTAAATGATTACTTTTATCATGTATTTAGTTAAGAAACGATTTATTTTCCTAAACAAAAACGTTCAATGGGATTCATTGTGCCTTTTTGGTACTCTATAATACACTCGTGTCACATTATTCTTGAAATATATCGTAATATAAACAAATAAGATCGTAACATAAATAAATCAAAGCACGCATCGTGTGTCACTCTTACCCACTGGCGATGCGTAGCGTCAAAAGTGAGACAGATATAGGGCATGATTATGACGCGGACTACTTACCGACCGCAAGAAAAATCAGGGATCTGTTCTTTTATTTATCCTTGTGATGTTACAAATTATTAGTCAGATATTTCATCAGATGTCATAAGGCCAAGGATTGACGTATTATTTTATCCAAAGTTTCACACCATGAAAAAATCCCTCCAAGTTGAACTGAGGTTCGAAACTTGGAGTAAAGTAAAAACACAAACGGTTATGTCAGCCGCGTACAGGGAATGTTTTGTAAAAACACATACGGTTATGCGAGCCGCGTGGATCCGGTTAATGTTGCCATTTATTTTAGTGAGTTATTATTTTAATGATTTAGCTAGTTGTTTATGCGATGTGTCTTAATTTTATGGGCAATCTTGCAGGTGGACATTGTGTATGTGACATATCATGTGGACGTTGCGGAGACGCCATTCTTCATAGCAGTGGATCACGAGAAAAAGTCGGTTGTGTTGAGCATACGCGGAACACTCAGCATGAAGGTATTCTTCAATCGTTCCCAATTTATTTATTTATTTATTTATTTAAACTTCATGTACAGAAAATAAAAAGTACATTGGCGGGCTTATTGCTAAAAAGCAATATCTTCCAACCGACCAAAGACGGACTAGTGATATTGATCAAAACGTTTGATACCATATATAGCCGTTTGCAATCAGTGGGCAGATAGTACTTGAACAATTAAAAAGAACATTCCAATTCATTCTTGGACCTAAACAATGTTCAATTTATGTTAAGTACTGACATTTCTTGGTCTACTAAGAATTCTACATTATGTTATATATCACTCACTCCTTTCAAGAACGTCATAAATCAAAAATTGTCAATTTTCAGTTGTGCATGTTTTCGGAATGCCCAGAGAATGTACTATATCCCAGCAAAAGAGGCATATTTTAAACTTAATATTTACCCGCTACAGGGCAGAAAATGTTGTGTTTTGCATTTTGAAGAAAAGGTATTGTTTAATTATTTTTTTAAATATACTCAATATTTTTCAAACGGAGAAAAAACCTTCAGGTTTTACATTAAAAGATCTGTTGCACAGTAAAAAGTTCAATAAGTGGCTTGATATTTATTTTTAATACATTGTGTTATATTTTTCAACTTTAAAAAAGTTCTCCCAAAAAATCAAGTTTTTTTATTTATGACGTTCGTGAAAGGAGTGAGCGATATGTGGAGGTCCGCACCAAAACGTTACATTTCCATTATAAATGATATATCCGCTTCCTAGGTGGAGCATATGGAGTCCACAAACTATCTCCAGGCTTTTCTGTCGGCTGCCAGCTCCCTTGCATCCTCCCAAGTCAGATCCGCGTCCCGAAGTTCTGACGAGAACTGCGGACGAATTGTCAGCATTGGTCATCCTGGGCGGCGCGAACCTGATGCCTTGTAAAAGAGGCAAGCTTAATGGCGGCTCTCAGGAGGCATGCGGAGTACATGGCCAAGCCAACTGAATCGCCTCTTCTTGACGACAGTTGTGACCAAGATTTGCTGCGTCCTGCGCCTTATCTCTTCATTCCTCACAAAGTCAAACCACCGCACGCCTAAAATTCTCCGCAAACACCTATTCTCGGCACTTAGTACACGGCTGCTCTGGGCCCTTGTAAGGTGCCATGTTTCACAGCCGTATAAGAGAACAGGAGCAATGCAGGCATTGTATAGGCGGCATTTGGTCTTCACCGAGTATAAATCCGATCTCCAGACAGCCTAATTGTCAGCAGTGGTCGCCCAGGACGACCACTGCTGAAAATTCGTTGGCAGTTCTCGTCAGAACTTCGGGACGCGGATCTGACTTGGGAGGATGCAAGCGAGCTGGCAGCCGACAGAAAAGCCTGGAGACAGTTTGTGGACTCCATATGCTCCACCTAAGGAGCGGATATGGTTTATTAAAGATATTACCACAAAGTGATTGCCGAATCAATTAATAAAACAACTTTATAGTTTTTTCCCACTATTATTTTATTTAACCAGATTGGTAAACATTCTCATATCGCCTCTATCGCTACTTTGAGTATAACAATCGCTTTCAGCATCACTATTGGACCAATCTGCCATTGTAAGGGCGAAAACAATAGGTCTATACACAAAACTTATTCCTATTTTTCATTAAAAATTACTAAAATAATTAAAATGTAAATTTGTTTTAAAATTTTTTTTTTTTTTTTTTATTCATTTAATATATTTACATTTTTATTTATAACATAATAACATTTGAATCATTTATACATATGTAGAACTTTTATATTTTGATTCGCTGTGCCTCTCCATAAAAGAGTCTGTGCTCTTGTGCTTGGAAAGGGACTTACACTCGTGGTTTAATGTTATATAATAAAAGATATAATAGTTTTTTTAATATATTTTTTTAAAGATTTAAATGTATAGAGCTTTAATTTTTTTCTTGAGGATTTTTATATCATCTATTTTTTTATTTCTTTAGGGAGTTTATTGAAATGTTTGATTGCCAAATATTTGAAGTTTTGCTGAAATTGCTTGGTGTTGCATTTTGGAATAGAAAAATCGTTTGAGAATCTCGATGATAAATTCTTTGTTAAATTTAAATAGTTGTCACCCTTTAGTATTTGAAAAACTGCGGTTTTTTTTATAAATGGATTCTATATTTGGGACTTGAAATTTTTTAAATAATAATTTTGTTGGAAATATGTTTTTTTTTTTCAAGATGACTTTAATTATGGTTTTCTGTACTATTTTCACTGAGTTCAGTATGTTGTTGTATGAGCCTCCCCATGCAATAATGCCATACTGTAGTAGTGAGTGAACGATAGCATAGTAAACTCTTTTTAGGTTGTCGATGGTTAGTATGTTTCGGATTCTAATGAATATATATATGCATTTTCTTATTCGTTTTACTAGTTCATTAATGTGACTATGGTATTTCAAATGTTGGTCTATTATAACACCTAGATATTTTATTTCTTTTTTTGGACATAAAACAGAACATAAGTTTTTGCAATTTGAATCCCTGCAGTCACCATTGTGAATTGTAATTTTTATATTTGTCGGTATTTTGAGTTTATGGATACAAAATGGGATAAAGAATGTTTTATCTGTATTTAGGGATAATAGATTATTGTCAAACCAGAATTTTAGGATTTTCATGTCCTTATTAATATTAATATTAATATTTTATTTTAACTTAATTATAATGTCCGCCTCCGTAGTGTAATGGTCAGTGCGCTCGGCTACCGTTCTGGAGGTCCCGGGCTCGATTCCCAAGGGGGGTCAAATAAATATAAGTGATTTTTTCACCCTAATATTTATTCCATATTACCCTGGACTTGTACCTGAAGCGGAGGGCTGATCACCTTTCCGTCATGTGCAAACGATCAAGATAACACTGCGTTTATATGACGCAGTGCCCTATGCACCATTGGGGTGCGGATAAGGGTTTTTATTATTTTTATCAAATAAGTAATTATTTTCTGTTAGGTGATTGGCAAATTCATTTATAGTGATTTCAAAACCAAGTTACATTTTAATTATAAAATGGAAAATCACAAAGTTAGTGGTTCAAATATGAATTATAAAATTTGTTTATTTGTGAATATTTTAACCTTTTAACCGCGTTAACTTTGTTCCTGAGAGACGCCCGTGCGCGGCGGTATTTCGCCGTTTTTTAAATGATTACTTTTATCATGTATTTAGTTAAGAAACTATTTATTTCCCTAAACAAAAATGTTCAATGGGATTCATTGTGCCTTTTTGGTACTCTATAATACACGTGTGTCACATTATTCTTGAATTATATCGTAATATAAACTTATAAGATCGTAACATAAATAAATCAAAGCACGCATCGCATGTCACTCTTACCCACTGACGATGCGTAGCGTCAAGAGTGAGGCAGATATAGGGCATGATTATGGTGCGGACTAATTACCGACCTCATGAAAAATCAGGGATCTGTTATTTTATTTATCCTTGTGATGTCACAAATTATTAGTCAGATATTTCAACAGATGTCATAAGGCCGAGGATTGACGTATTATTTTATCCAAAGTTCCACACCATGAAAAAATCCCTCCAAGTTGAACTGAGGTTCGAAACTTGGAGCAAAGTAAAAACACATACGCTTATGTCAGCCGCGTATGGGGCATGTTTTGTTAAAACACATACGGTTATGCGAGCCGCGTGGATCCGGTTTAACTTTAAAAACACGCACGCTGTGAAACAATCTCTCAGCTCGACCACAAAAATACATTGGCATTATTGTCGATATATCGAAGGCCGCTCTTTTGACAAAGTGTATATATCGATTCTCAGCACTAACAATTAAATGTTTGTCGTTATGTTCCAGGATATAATGACGGATTTGAATGCAGAAGGTGAACCATTGCCCCTAACCCCTCCAATTGAAGACTGGTTTGGTCACAAAGGTATTTATGTTTCAATAACTGTCTACTATATATACTACTACTACTACTACTACCATCACGCTGTTTCACCGCAGGGGCAGGCAGAGAGGATGGAATGCCACACTCTTCTGTCATACATACACTCCTCGCCTCCTTCACATCCATACATCTAGTCACACATGCCCTCCGATTACGCAGACTTCTGACACCGCTAGATTTTAGGTTCTAATTGACTGATCGTGCCAAGTCTTTCACGGTCGTCCTCATTCGGTTTTCCCGCTCACATTCCTCACATATATTTTCTTAGTCTTACCCATTCGCTCCACATGTCCATACCACCGTAAAGAACTCTTTCTAATCTTTTCAAGTATTCCTCGTTCAGCCTTACATTCCTTTCTTATATCTTCGTTTTTAATTCATTCATACAATGATTTTCCACATATTCGTCTGAGGGAACGCATTTCAACAGCGTTCACTCTGCTTTCATCCTTCCTTTGCCAGTTCCATGTTTCGCTTCCATACATTAGTGTCGGTACCAGCACGCCGTTGTGAACCACTAGCTTTGCTTCCACATATATATATATATATATATATATATATATATATATATATATATATATATATATATACGGGCCAAATACACACATACATGCTTACAGACGGCACACACACGCACGTCACCGCCAGTGGGTAAGTGTTACACACGATGCGTGTTTGATTTATTCATGTTACGATCTTATTTGTTTATATTACGATATATTTCAAGAATAATGTGTATTATAGAGTACCAAAAGGCACAATGAATCCCATTGAACGTTTTTGTTTAGGAAAATAAATAGTTTCTTAACTAAATACATGATACAAGTAATCATTTTAAAAATGGCAAAATACCACCGCGCACGGGCGTCTCTCAGGAACAAAATTAACGCAGTTAAAGGGTAAAGAGTTATTTTAAAGTATTTTTTAATTGATTTGGAAATGTTGCCAGACCAGAGGAGGTCGTAGATGCTATTTGCGAGACATTGCCAGATCCCATGAGGTTGTAGACGCTCTTTGATAGATCCCTCTTGTCCAGGCATGGTCCAGGCGGTGCTATTTGCAAGACGTTATATCATATTAGACGTTAGATCATATAAGGTCACAAACGCTCTTTGATCTTTGATCCCTCTTGTCCAGGCATGGTCCAGGCGGCGGAGTACATCCTGAAGAAGCTGTGCCGGGAGCGGCTGCTGGAGCGCGCGCTGGAGAGCTGCGTGGAGCGCGGCACGCCCCGGTACCGGCTGGTGCTGGTGGGCCACTCGCTGGGCGCCGGCACGGCCGCCATCCTGGCCATCCTGCTGCGCCCGCGCTACCCGGACCTCGCCTGCTACAGCTACAGCCCCCCGGGCGGACTGCTCAGGTGAATCTTCATTTTCTTGCCGGTATGGCTAGTTGCTATTATAGCCACCTAATGTGTAGCGGATTGCTACGTTGGGGTTGCTAATGTCTGAGTTTTGGCGCCATGTTGGCGTGTTTAATGGTCACGTGAAAGGATCACGTTTTTGGTATTAAGAGGGTAAGCCAGAATAATTTAAAGAATTCTAATTTAAACCTATCAGCGGAAGCTAAACTGGCAGTGCACAACGGAGTCCTGGTTCCAACTCTTATGTATGGATGTGAAACATGGAGTTGGCAAAAGAAGGATGAAAGTAGACTGAATGCAGTCGAAATGCGATCTCTCAGAAGAATGTGTGACAAAACGAAGTATGATAGATGTGCGAATAGTGAAATAAGGAAGGAATGCAAAGCTGAGATAAGCATTATCGATAAAATTAAGAAAGGTGTGTTGAGATGGTTTGGACATGTGGAACGAATGAGTGAGGAAAGAACGGTAAAACAAATTTATGAGGCTAATGTAAGCGGGAAAAGAAGCAGAGGAAGACCGAGAAAAACATGGCACGATCAGGTATGCCAAATACTTGAAAGTGGTCAGGTTAGGAATCGTAACAATCGGCGGGTATGTATGAGGAGATGCATGAACGTGGAAGAGGCGAAGAATGTTTGCAAGGACAGAGTGGTGTGACGCTCTATTCTCTCTGCCTACCCCTGCGGGGAAGCGGCGTGATTGTTAGTTAGTTAGTTATTCTAATTTTAAGAAAACTCAAAGGTTGTTGTTTTTTTTCTAAAATGATGATAATTACAAAAACACTTAATATTATAAATTTATGAATTAAAGAAGCAAAAATGTGAATCTAGATAAAAACGTCCGTGGGGCCAACGGTGTAAGCGACACTCGTCCTTTTGTCCTCGGCTCGCCGCGATCGTTGATTCCGTTCGGAAATCTCCGTTGAGAATTTGTCTTGGTTCGTATTTGTCGGCGCTGCCAATTTGACTGTGTAGCTAGACGCCTACACTATTTTAATTCTGGCTGGTTTTTGGTGGCGTGTCGCCGTTGTGACGTGGATTAGGTAACCAGAGAAGAAATTGATGCCGTAGGAAGTGGAGGGCCGATCACCTTTCCTTCATGTGTTAACGACCAAGATAACAATGCGTTTATATGATGCAGTGCCCTATGCACCATTGGGGTGCGGATAAGGGTTTGAAGAAGAAGTATGTCCAAAAAACGTTAACTCGTAAAAGTGATTTTTTCACTCTTATATTTATTCAATATTACCTTGGACTGGTACCGGAAGCGGAGGGCCGATCACCTTTCCTTCATGTGTTAACGACCAAAATAACACTGCGTTTATATGATGCAGTGCCCTATGCACCATTGGGGTGCGGATAAGGGTTTGAAGAATAAGTATGTCAAAAAAACGTTAACTCGTATAAGTGATTTTTTCACTCTTATATTTATTCAATATTACCTTGGACTGGTACGGGAAGCGGAGGGCCGATCACCTTTCCTTCATGTGTTAACGACCAAAATAACACTGCGTTTATATGATGCAGTGCCCTATGCACCATTGGGATTCGGATAAGGGTTTGGATGAATGAAACATGTATTTAATAATATGTCATAAGAGCATATTTATACATACATAATGACGTCACTAAGTAGGTGTGTGTTTTGATTGGAATGTTTCAGTATGCCAGCAGTGCAGTACAGCAAGGAGTTCACGACCTCCGTGGTGCTGGGAAAGGACGTGGTCCCCCGGATAGGGCTCCACCAGCTGGAGGCCCTGAGGGCGGATCTCATCAACGCCATACAGCGCAGCGTAGACCCCAAAGTAAGCCCCCCCTTGTATTCATAACAAACAGGTTTTTCGATTCGAATCAGACATTTCGCATATCAAATTGGGCATTTAACAAATCAAAATGGACGTTTCCTAAACCAATTGGATGCCATAAAAATAAAATCAAAATGGAAGTTATATTGCATTACATAAAAAAGTTTATTAGTATTTTAAAAATATATTCATATTAGTACTACATATACCGTCATTGTATTCACACTTACTTACTTACTTATAACCCTTATCCGCACCCAATGGTGCATAGGGCACTGCATCGAATTGACGCAGTGTTATCTTGATCATTACTCAAGGTGATCACTCATGCACTTCAGGAACCAGTCCAGGGTAATATTAAATAAATATTACAGTGAAATCACTAATATTTATTTTCACCTCCCTGGGAATCGAACCCGGGACCTCCAGCGTGGTAGCTAAACACGCTGACCATTACACCACGGAGGCGGACAGATATTTACACTACCAGCCCACATCTTTTAACCAACTTTCAAATTGTACATATACTTTTAAATACTCTTCCGCACGTGATATTGTGATTCTCGTAATGATTTGAGTGATGTGAGAACTCTCCTATATTATTTTGTCCTTGTTCGCAGTGGAAGACCATCATATGCAGTGCGGTCTGCTGCTGCAACAGGAAGCCCAGGTCTGCCATGGCCCTGTCGGCCAGCGGGGCTACAGGGCTGGCCAAGTATCAACAGGTATTTATCTTTATTTATTTATGAATCCTTGTGCCCCAATCTCAGGAGACCTTTGAAGGGAAGAGGATTTACAACATTTTGAGTGTGTCCAAATACTTGTTCACAAAATCTGGATTATCTCCAATTACAGGAGTTATTTTCATATTATTTTTGACATCTCATCAAAGATGAAGAAGAATATGGAAGTCTGGGCATTTACGGGGCTGACGACCAATAGATGTCTCTAGTGAAGTTCTATTGATTCAAGAACAAGGTTTCTAAATTGGTTCATATATACAGAACTTCTAAGAATTTGAGTAGTGTGGTTGTCAATAATGGGTAGAATTGGTGAATGTTACACGTGTCTAAAGTGATCACTTAAACCAGCCTATGACGGTCGTCAGCCCCGTAAATGCCCAGACTTCCATATTCTTCTTCATCTTTGATGAGATGTCAAAAATAATAGGAAGAGGATTTGAGAGCATTCCCGAGATTAGGGCAAGAGCTGAAGGACATCTCAAGAGAAGGGTTCCAGGACTGTTCCCAAAAGCGGGAAACACCCTTGGGATAAATCATACATTTTTTACAATATCCTTATTATGAATTTAAACATAAAAACTAACCAGCTAACTAACCATCACATCGCTTCACCGCAGGGGTAGGCAGAGAGAATAGTACGCCACACCACTCTGTCTTTGCAAAAATTATTCGCCTCTTCCACGTTCATGCATCTCCTCATACATACCCGCCGATTGTTACGACTCCTAACCTGACCACTTTCAAGTATTTGATAATCGACGGCCCCTGCGTAAAGTACTCCATCTCTTCTTCTTCTTCAAACCCTTAACCGCACCCCAATGGTGCATAGGGCACTGCATCATATAAACGCAGTGTTATCTTGATTGTTAACACATGGAGGAAAGGTGATCAACCCTCCGCTTTAGGTACCAGTCCAGGGTAATATTGAATAAATATTAGAGTGAAAAATCACTTATACTTATTTGACCCCCCCCCTTGGGAATCGAACCCGGGACCTCCAGAACGGTAGCCGAGCGCGCTGACCATTGCACTATGGAGGCGGACGAATCTACACTACACGACTCCATCTACAAATCTTTTACTTTACAAGAGAGAGTTTAGAAGATTTTTTTCGACATATATATTTTTTTATTATGTAATGGTTGTATCCAGCCTAATATCAGCCTAACCTAACATAACCTTACCTAACCTAACCTCTTTTTGCAGGCAAAGGACGTAGCTCGATCCGGTAACGTTCATCCGGAAAGTGGGGGGACATTAACACTTCACAGACCGCTGTTTCCTCCGGGCAGGATACTGCATCTGGTCAGACATCATCCGGGACACACACAGTAAGTGGATTCACCCATCTAGACCGAGTTAGCTGACTGATATCAAGGTCCGGGAGGTGCCCTATCTGGGGCATGTGCTGAGAGGAGACAAGTAGGAGCTATTGCACCTAGTGGAGGGTCCACGAGGTGTGGGCAGAAGGCAGATCTCCTGTCCCCGGAATATACCAGGTTGGGCGGGGATCAGGACTGTCTAGAGCTGCCCGAGACAAAGATAATTACTCTCAAGTGTTAGTCGATGTCAGGGGGACCTGACATGACACACATAGAAGAAGAAGGTTGAGTTTACTAACTAGCTAGCTAACTGGGATGAGGTATTTGGGGTCACTATATGAGGTGACGGTATTTATTTATTTATTTATTTAAACTTCATGTACAGAAAATAAAAAGTACATTGGCGGGCTTATTTCTAAAAAGCAATATTTTTCCAACCGACCAAAAACGGACTAATGATATTGATCAAAACGTTTGATACCATATATAGCTGTTTGCAATCAGAGGGTAGATAGTACTTGAACATTTAAAAAAACATAAATTACAAATTGACATTTAAAAAAAACTTAAATTACCAAAAGACGATAAAAAGGAGGGCAAAGGAAGAAGGGAGTTTAGGGAAGGAGGTAGAGGGAGGAGGTTTGATGGACAGTTAGGATTCTAATGACAGACAGTAATGTCTCAGACATTTTTAAAAGTTAATACATATTGTTGTCTGATGTAATAGATTTTATCAAAAAACTAAAAAACAAAAAGATGAAAATGAAAAAAAAAATAACAAAAAAGTATTCTAGGATTCTAATGATCTTCTTCTTCTTCATCTTCTTGCTCAATGCTGAGCGTCGTGGTCTTCTGGAATGTCAGGCACTTGGTGCACAAGTCCTCTCCATTCTTCCCGGTCCTGGGCCAACTTGATGGCAGCGTTTAGCGAGGATCCGGTTAATTCCTTTATTTGGTCTGTCCATCTTGTTGGAGACCGTCCTCTTGCCCGCTTGCCTTCAACTGTACCTGTTACTACCAGTTTTTCAAGACTCTTCTCGTTCTTTCTGGCGATATGCCCAAAGTAGGACAGAATCCTTTTCCTGCAAGTCGTGGAGAGTCTTTCTGTCACTGACAGTTCGCGGAGAATGGAGACGTTTGTGCGTCTTGCAGTCCAAGGAATGCGCAGCATCCTCCTCCAGCACCACATTTCAAACACATCCAGCATATGTCTTTCCTTTTTCCTCAGTGTCCATGTTTCCACTCCATACAGCGCAATGGAGAATACAAGAGATTCTAATGATAAATAGGATGAATCAGGTAGCAAGTTTAAGGAAGAGAGGAGGGGTCAGGGGAGGTATTATGTGATGATGCATGAATGCTCTTTGTACTCATCACATGATTGCTTAGCAATGAACTCAACCCCTTGTGTGATTTTGTCCACCATGATCAATTTTCAAAATATTGCTGTCGCCACTGCATCACCAACAAACCGACCGATTAGAAATGCCTCGTGGATTTGCAGGAAGGTGGTGCGCAAGCGCGAGCCCGTGTACCAGGCCGTCTGGGCGGAGAACACGGACTTCGACGAGGTGCTCATCTCGCCCGGGATGATCCAAGACCACATGCCGGACAAGGTCCTGGAGGCGCTCAACAAGGTAGAGTTGCCGGCGGGGGCCAGGCCCACCCGGCACGCCAACCTGATCGTGTAGCCGGCCCCGCGCACGCGCTAGGGCTGCCCGGCGGCCGTCTAGGGCTGCCGAGACTAGTCTGACGCTTAATTTAGACTGCTAACGTGTGTTATTTATAGATTTGGCGTGTGATTTGTAGAAATCTGTTTTAATTTGTGTGTTAAATGTTAAATCGAACACTGATTTCTTTAGCGTACTAAGACGTAAAGTGGAACCTCTCATAACGAAAGAAATATCACTCACTTCTTTCCAGAACGTCATAAATCAAAAAACTTGATTTTTCAGGAGAACGTTTTTAAAGTTTAAAAATATAATACAATGTATTAAAAATAAATATCAAGCCACTTATTGCACTTTTTACTGTGCAATAGATCTTTTTATGTAAAACCTGAAGTTTTTTTCTCCATTTGAAAAATATTTAGTATATTTAAAAAAATAATTAAACAATACCTTTTCTTAAAAATGGAAAAACAACACTTTCTGCCCTGTAGCGGGTAAATATTATGTTAAAAATATGCCTCTTTTGCTGGGATATAGTACATTTTCTGGGCATTACGAAAACATGCTCAACTGAAAATTGTCGATTTTTGATTTATGACGTTCTTGAAAGGAGTGAGCGATATGTGAAAAAGTTGCTCCCTTTACGAGTGACTTTTTGCATACTGAGAGAAAGGGCAAGTCCCTTTTTCACGACATTACTCACGCTTGTGAGTGGGGACTTCCGCGCCATTTAAAATTAAAAATGTTTAGCATTCCAGTGTTTCGCTTAACAAGTAAGATTCCGGAACGAGTTTTGCTCTTTATCAGAGGTTCCGCTGTATTTTATTGTTAGAATAACACATATAAATAGATTTTTATGTTTTTTTTAACAATACAGTACAACTTAGTAGACTCAAAAATCAGTATTATTTTTTGACATCTCATCAAAGATGAAGAAGAATATGGAAGTCTGGGTATTTACGGGGCTGACGACCGTTATAGGCTGGTTTAAGTGATCACTTAACACACGAGTAACATTCAGCAATTCTACCCATTATTGACAACCACACTACTATAATTCTTGGAAGTTCTATATATATGAACCAATTTAGAAACCTTGTTCTTGAATCACTAGAACTTCACTAGAGACATCTATTGGTGAGATGTAAAGAAGCTTTTTACTAAGCAGAAACTCTTATGTTAGTTAGTATGTGCGGTCCGAATATATATAGAACTTCCAAAAATTTGAGTAGTGTGGTTGTCAATAATGGGTAGAATTGCCGAATGTTACACGTGTATAAAGTGATCATCTAAACCAGCCTATGACGGTCGTCAGCCCCGTTAATACTCAGACTTCCATATTCTTCTTCATCTTTGATGAGATGTCAAAAAATCATATGAAAATAACTCCTTTAATTGGTGATAATCCAGATTTTGTGAACAAGTATTTGGACACACTCAAAACGTTGTCAAAAATCAGTGTTTAATTTAACATTTAATATGCAACTTACATTTGTGTTAATTAGGTGGAACAGGAAACAAACCATTATTTTGTAACGTCATATTAAAATTTATGAAAAAACAAAATAATACTGCTGAAATTCTTCGTTCTTATTCTGGTTCTTGTTACAGGCCTTGCGGCCTGTTCAAAGAGGGATTAGCCTCCCGCGATATCGATTCCCAGCTGTCAATCCATCTCTTTAGTGGTCTGCCTTGGGGTTGGCCGTGCAGTGCGATGTGTGGGAGTCTGGATGGTTCCATTCTCCTCACACGCGCGTACCATTGTCTCCTTCGTTGCCTTCCCCATCTAACGACATCTTCTCGTTAGGAAGGAGGGTGTTGAATAAAACAGCACTGTAGACCAAGAAGATACAAACTTTTGCTTAGTTCTACAATAGCTCAAAGTGAATTTTTATTTTTTTTTATTTTGTGTACATGTATATATATATATATATATATATATATATATATAAAAAAAATTGCGGAGACCCACCAAGCCACCTTGTGTGTTTTGTCGGTGGAGTTCTTTTTTTTATACATTTTTACTGTTATTAACAATTTTAACCTAATATAGACACAAAAAAGAGAAAAAAATTAAGAATTTAAACATTTTACAATTTTCATAAAATGAACTCTTGATCATTTACCCATTCCTTTATTTTGCCTTTGTTCCATATTTTATTTTGACCTCTAACCTCCGTCGGCAACAAATTAAAAATGTTCGGAACGATATATTGCAGTGTTCGACTCCCATATTTATTGTTAATTGAATGCAAACTGATTTAAATCTGACTATTTCAAAATAGTCCGCCTCCGCAGTGTAATGGTCAGCACGCTCGGCTACCGTTCTGGAGGTCCCGGGTTCGATTCCCAGGGGGGGCAAAATAAATATAAGTGATTTTTTCACTGTCATATTTATTCAATATTACCCTGGACTGGTACCTGAAGCGGAGGGCTGATCACCTTTCCTTCACGTGTAAACGATCAAGATAACACTGCATTTATATGAAGCAGTGCCCTATGCACCATTGGGGTGCGGATAAGGGTTTTATTATTATTATTATTATTTATTTTAAAATAATAGCGTATTTCCTGATCCACCTAATAAATATACAGTGGAACCTCTCATTACGAGCACCTCTCATAACAAGTTATTCGCATAACGACATATTTTTTTAAAAAAAGGTGCTCCCTTAACGTGCAATGATTCGCGTAACGAGTGACAGAGAAAGAGCAATTCCCTTTTTCACGACATTCACTTGTGAGCCGGGACATCTGCACCACTCTAAACCAAAAATGCTTCGCTTAATGAGTATGATTCTGGAACGAGTTATGTTCGTTATGAGAGGTTCCACTGTATTCAGACAGCCGATTTTGCCTGGCAAAGTATCATATACACCGTAAGGGTAGAGACAATTAAATTTTTGCAAAAATACTCTTCCGGTTCTTAAGCATCATTCGACCGAAAAGGTAGAAATACCTATCCCGTCCTTAGTGTGTTAACACTACCCTGGGAATAGAACCCAGGTCGTAAAGGTAGCCAAATGTGCCAATCACTATAAGGGTTTGAAGAAGAAGTACGTCCATACTCCTGGACAGGTTAAAATAACACTTACTGCTTATATTGCGTATACTGGCATAAAACGTTAACTCATAAATCGCTCACTCCTTTCAAGAACGTCATAAATCAAAATACTCGATTTTTCAGGAGAACGTTTTTAAAGTTTGAAAATATAATACAATGTATTAAAAATAAATATCAAGCCACTTACTGAAATTTTTACTGTGCAACAGATCTTTTTAGGTAAAACATGAAGGTTTTTTTCCCATTTGAAAAATATTAAGTTTATTTAAAAAAATAATCAAACAATACCTTTTCTTCAAAATGCAAAAACAGCACTTTCTGCCCTGTAGCGGGTAAATATTAAGTTAAAAATATGCCTTTTTTTCTGGGATATAGTACATTTTCTGGGCATTCCGAAAATATGCACAACTGAAAATTGACGTATTTTGATTTATGACGTTCTTGAAAGGAGTGAGCGAAATATGCATTTTTGACTTACTGATGCATATTATGAAGCTTTCAACGTTCTATAAACTGGCAAAATACGCTAAGTAGTTTGAAATGTCATATATATGTGGTTTTACAAGTAAATTCAACTTTGAGTTTAATAGCTGGTATTTTATTCAGGCTAAAACCTTTAACCGCATCCACGCGGCTCGCATAACCGTATGTGTTTTCACAAAACATTCCCCGTACGCGGCTGACATAACCGTATGTGTTTTTACTTTGCTCCAAGTTTCTAACCTCAGTTCAACTTGGAGGGATTTTTTCATGGTGTGGAACTTTGGATAAAATAATGCGTCAATCCTTGGCCTTATGACATCTGTTGAAATATCTGACTTATAATTTGAAACATCACAAGGATAAATAAAAGAACAGATCCCTGATTGTTCTTGCGGTCGGTAATTAGTCCGCGCCATAATCATGCCCTATATCTGTCTCACTCTCGACGCTACGCATCGCCAGTGGGTAAGAGTGACACACGATGTGTGCTTTGATTTATTTATGTTACGATCGTATTCGTTTATATTGCGATATATTTCAAGAATAATGTGACATAAGTGTATTATAGAGTACCAGAAAGGCACAATGAATCCCACTAAACGTTTTTATTTAGGAAAATAAATTGTTTCTTAACTAAACACATGATAAAAGTAATCATTTAAAAAACGGCAAAATACCGCCGCGCACGGGCGTCTCTCAGGAACAAAGGTAACGCGGTTAAAAGGTTAAATAACAGCGATTATTCAAACAGAGATTTTAGAGTCAATGTTTTTTGCCAGTTTAACAACGATATAATAATTGTGTCGCCTACATTCAAAATCCGCCAGATCCATATAGGTCGATTTTCAAAAATGCCAACTGTGGGTTATATTGTTTAAAATAATTGTATATTTGAAAACCCAGCTAAATAATACATAAAAACAGCGTTGTATTTCAATTTCCGCTATATTCATGGAACTTGCCTTCTGACCCATGTCGGCCAATCAGAGAGCGGGGATAGGTCAAAAATTAAGATTTCGTCATTATCGGTTTGTGCCTTGTGTTTTTTTTTTAAATACTGAATAATTTTCAAAAATTCTCTTTTTCATAAAATGTTATTTTTGACATCTCATCAAAGATGAAGAAGAATATGGAAGTCTGGTCATTTACGGGGCTGACGACCGTCGTAGGCTGGTTTAAGTGATCATTTTACACACGTGTAACATTCACCAATTGTACCCATTATTGACAACCACACTACTCAAATCCTTGGAAAAGTTCTAAATATAAATGAACCAACTTAGAAACCTTGTTCTTGAATCACTAGAACTTCAAAAGAGACATCTATTGGTGAGATGTAAAGAAGCTTTTTTATTAAGCAGAAACTCTTATATTAGTATGTGAGGTCCGAATCCTGGATTATAATCACACACATGAGAAATGACGGTCGTCAGCCCCGTAAATGCCCAGACTTCCATATTCTTCTTCATCTTTGATGAGATGTCAAAAAATAATATGAAAATAACTCCTGTAATTGGAGATAATCCAGATTTTGTGAACAAGTATTTGGACACACTCAAAATGTTGTGAATAATATATTATCAAAAGATAGACAAATCTTTAAAACATAAATGTTACCCGGAGAATTTTGTATTTTTTGTAAAATCGATTTACATGGATCTGGCGGATTTTGAAAGTAGGCGACACAATTACTCTTTTATATAAATATTTAGCATTTATTGCTTTTTATGTCTTATACCAATGCTTGTTTAGTAGTTTTACTGTTGTTGTAGATAAATTTAATTATTAATTGTTTTATATTTTTACACATCGCTCACTCCTTTCAAGAACGTTATAAATCAAAAATCGTCGATTTTCAGTTGTGTATGTTTTCGGAATGCCCAGAAAATGTGCTATATCCCAGCAAAAGAGGCATATTTTTAACTTAATATTTACCCGCTACAGGGCAGAAAATGTTGATTTTGCATTTTGAAGAAAAGGTATTGTTTAATTATTTTTTTAAATAAACTAAATATTTTTCAAATGGAGAAAAAACCTTCGGGTTTTACCTTAAATGATCTGTTCCAAAGTAAAAAGATCAATAAGTGGCTTGATATTTATTTTTAATACATTGTGTTATATTTTTAAACTTTAAAAATGTTCTCCTGAAAAATCTAGTTTTTTGATTTATGACGTTCTTGAAACGAGTGAGCGACATAGTCATTAAGTGTTCCTTGCTAGAAGGAAAAGCTCAAAAATTACGCTTGTTCAATTAATTTATGTAAACATAACATTTTTTTTGTGTCCGCTTCCGTTGTGTAATGGTCAGCATGCTCGGCTACCGTTCTGGAGGTTCCCGGGTTCGATTCGGGGGGTCAAATGAATATAAGTGATTTTTCACTCTAATATTTATTTAATATTACCCTGGACTGGTACCTGAAGCGGAGGGCTGATCACCTTTCTTTCGTGTGTTAACGATCAAGATAACACTGTGTTTATAATGTAGTGCCCTATGCACCATTGGGGTGCGGATAAGGGTTTGAATGAATGAAACATAACACATTTAATTAATAAATATAATGAAAATGTAACTTTGTTTTAAAATCACTATAAAAACGTAAAAATTTATAGTTATTTTAAAACAAAGTTACATTTTAACTGTAAAATGGAAAATCACAAAGCTAGTGCTTCAAATATAAATTATATTCAATTAATTTTTTAATGTTTCTTTTTATTTAAATGTTTTAATTTATTTCGTAAAACAGTAAACCTCCCTATAACGTTGAGATAGGTATTGCGTTATCGTAGGGAACTTTATAGTTAGTTAATGTTTTAAACTGTATTTTTACATTTTGACCAGCGGAAATGTCTAAAATTAGCCATTATTAAATTAAAAAACAATTAAATAACTTTTACCCCCTATAACGTTCCCTCTGATAACGGTTTAGTAAGGAGGGTTTACTGTATGTATACTGCAGCTGTCTAGTTCACAAATCGCTCACTCATTTTGACAACGTCATAAATCAATAACTTGATTTTTCAGGAGATTGTTTTTAAAGTTTAAAAATGTAATGAAATGTATTGAAAATAAATATCTAGCCGCTTATTGAACTTTTTACTGTGCAACAGATCTTTTTAGGTAAAACCTGAATGTTTTTTGTCCATTTGAAAATATCAAGTATATTTCAAAAAATTATTACACAAAACCTTTTTTTCATAATGCAAAAACAACACTTTCTGCCCTGTAGCGGGTAAATATTAAGTTGAAAATATGCCGCTTTTGCTGTGATATAGTACATTTTCTGGGCATTCCGAAAACGTGCACAACTGAAAATTGACTATTTTTGATATATGACGTTCTTGAAAGGAGTGAGCAAAATGTCAAATATAATTGACGTACAACGCTATTTGCAAAAATTATGATATCTTCCGATAGGGTCATTAATTTAGTGCCACCCTGTATTATCCTAATATATAATTTTATAAAATACCGCGAAACACCTGAAAACATGATTTTCAATTTTAAAGGCTTTTTTAATCCAACATACATGATTTTACTAACAGTATGTGTTTTTACAAAATTATTTTTATATTATTTTCCGAATGTATTGAAAACTGATATAAGTGGAGAGTTTCAATTTTGCAACTATCATATGTTTACGTATTGCAACCTTATATCGCTCACTCCTTTCAAGAACGTCATAAATCAAAAATTGACAATTTTCAGTTGTGGATGTTTTCAGAATGCCCAGAAAATGTACTATATCCCAGCAAAAGAGGCATATTTTTAACATAATATTTACCCGCTACAGGGCAGAAAGTGTTGTTTTTGCATTTTGAAGAAAAGGTATTGTTTCATAATTTTTTTTAATATAATAAATATTTTTCAAATGGAGAAAAAACCTTCAGGTTTTACCTAAAAAGGTCTGTTGCACAGTAAAAATTTCAACAAATAGCTTGACATTTATTTTTAATACATTATGTTATATTTTAAAACTTTAAAAACGCTCTCCTGAAAAATCAAGTTTTTTTATTTATGACGTTCTTGAAAGGAGTGAGTGATATGTTTACGTATCTTACGCTGACTGTTTTTGCATTTATGTATTGACATAGTATTATTTATTTATATTATTTTTAGTTTTTATTAATAAGAATTTTTTATTAATTTTTTAAGAAATACAGTTGTATTTTTTATAACATTTAAACTATGGATTTTTTCAATGCTGTCAAATCGATGATAGATGTTCCAATGGTGATATAAGAAAAGGGTGCAAGGCTGAGATAAGCATTATCCATCAAATTAAGAAAGGTGTGTTGAGACAGGTCACAATAGACCTAATATGATAAAAAAAAAGGTGTGTTGAGATGGTTTGGGCATGCGGAACGTATGAGTGAAGGAAGAATAATAAAACAAATTTTGAGGCGAATGTGTGTCAATTTTCAGTTTTGCATGTTTTCCGAATGCCCTAATAATATACTATATCCCAGCAAAAGTGGCATATTTTTAACTTAATATTTACCCTCTACAGGGCAGAAAGTGTCGTTTTTCGCATTTTTAAGAAAAGGTTTGTTTAATTTTTTTTTTTAAATATACTAAATATTTTTCAAATGAAGAAAAATCATTCAGATTTACCTAAAAAGATCTGTTGCACAGTAAAAAGTTCAATAAGTGGCTTGATATTTATTTTTAATACATTTCATTATATTTTTAAACTTTAAAAACGATCTCCTGAAAAATCAAGTTTTTTGATATATGACGTAGAAAGGATGGAGCGATATACGTATTATGTAATTTGTTGGATAATGCCTCTCTTATCTCAGCCTTTCATTCTTTCCTTATATCACCATATGAACTTTGAACCATTTTCCTTATAATGTCATCAATGGTTTTGCCGCTCATTTTATTATTTTTTTTAATTCTGCAAAAATGACAATTGTGGTCAGGAAAGCATTGATATCCATATAATAACTGTGAATACATCAACTTCAATTATAGAAAAAGTACTGTTTTTGACATCTCATCAAAGATGAAGAAGAATATGGAAGTCTGGGCATTTACAGGGCTGACGACCGTCATAGTTTAAGTGATCACTTTACACACGTGTAACATTCACCAATTCCACCCATTATTGACAACCACACCACTCAAATTCTTGGAAGTTCTATATAAATGAACCAATTTTGAAACATTATTTTTGAATCACCAGAACTTCACTAGTGACATTTACTGGTGAGATGGAAAGAAGCTCTTCATTGAGCAGAAACTCCCTTATTAGTATGCGAGGTCCGAATCCTGGATTATAATCACACACATGAGAAACGCCAGAAAATATCATTTTCATTTCTATCATTTAACTCTACAATTTGACCAGATAATCCATTTACAACATTTTGAGTGTGTCCAAATACTCGTTCACAAAATCTGGATTATCTCCAATTACAGGAGTTATTTTCACACTTTTTTTGACATCTCATCAAAGATGAAGAAGAATATATAAGTCATTCTTTGATTTTGCCGTCACTTTGTGGTAAAATCCATCCATTTTGAATTAAATTTTTACTTTCTGGTAAATACCACTATTAAGAAACAAAAAAAAACTCAAAAAATATATAAAAACCCAATCTATCGACCCAGTATGATCAAAATGGCTTAGTAACTTTTAAATGTACATGGATTTTCAGTTTATGAAATAAAAATGCAACTGTATTTAATTTGAAGATAATTACCATATTTGCCATATTTAGTGTAAATTATTTTATTTATTTATTTTATGTTATTATTGCTTTTGTTATTAAAACGATTTTAATAATTTATTTTTTATTTTTTTATTTTTCCCTCTTTCATTTAATCTTGGAGTACATACATATCCCAAAATATATAAATTTATCAAAATATTTTGAAAAACACATTTAGAGCATTTGCGATGTGATATAATTTTTATTTTAATGTTTTTAAATGCCCGTAGACAGTATGTCTCCATATTTCAGTGGTTAGCGCGGTTGGCTACCGAGCCAGAGGTCCCGGGTTAAATTCCCAGGGAGTTTCTGAATAAATAGTGTCAGTTGTGGTCCCGTGGTTAGTGTCGTGGACTCTCGAGTCAGAGTTTCAGAGTTTGAACCCAGTCTACCACAATTTGATACCTATTTTTAATAATGAGCCGCTTAGGCTCACAGAAAATGTATTAAATTCAAGTATTTTTATAAATATTAAAAACACAAATAAACTCTTTTTTTTTTTAAATAATAAAGAAATGATTTTATTAATCGCCCTTGAGGTAGTGTTTTACAAAAAAGGCGCTTTATAAATTATTTTTACATATATATATATATATATATATATATATATATATATATATATATATATATATATATATATATATATATATATATATATATATAGTTTACAACAACAAGTCTTTACAATGACACGCTGCTAACGCTAAGCTTAATGCAAGATTTAAAAAAAATGTTTTACTTATTTTAATATTTTGATTTTAATATTTATATTTTTTTAGATAATTTAACAATATTAGAAAAAAGGTAAGTAATTTATTTTACAAATTTATTATTGTTATTTACTTTGTGGTATGGTAATATAACACTCTCCTTATCATTCATCATTCACTTTTAAGTGGTATTACACAAAGTGAACGATGAATGATAAGGAGAGTGGTTGATTTTTAATACATTTTTATTATTTTAAAAGCATCTTTGTGGTATTGTAATATAACACTATCTATATCATTCATCATTCACTTTTAAGTTGTTTTACACAAAGTGAATGATGAATGATAAGGAGAGTGGTTGATTTCAATACATTTTTATTATTTTCAAAGCATCTTTGTGGTATTGTAATAAAACAATAATAACACACTCTTTATCATTCATCGTTCACTTTCAAGTGGTATTACACAAAGTAATCAATGAATGATAAGGATAATGTTTGATGTCTAATACATTTATATATCTTTTAATAATATTTAATTGTGACTTAATTTTTTTTTATTTTAAATGTTTTTTAAATATACTTTATTGTAGTCTAACCAGCTTTTTAAAATTAAACATATTACATGTTAATTTTTAAATTCATTTAATTTAATTTGTATTTATTTTCTGAATGTCGCCATTGCCGAATATATATACATATATATCTATTTTAAAAACTAAACCACCTCAGATATGGCAACATTGTCGTATTTTTTTTATATTTCTCGTTAGGTTTTAAATCACAAAGACATCCCGACCAATTGCGCGGACTTGTGCAACAGGATACAAAACGTCACATGCGCCGGCGGTCAAGCGAGCGAAAGTGACCCTAACGACACAAGGTATAAAGGCTAGAATCGTGTGCACACGCTCGTGTGATGCGTTTTTGTTTATTTTTTTTTTACTTTCTGTTACTCCTCTTCCACAATCGAATTTGAATTTGACAGCCAGATTGTTTGTTATTTTATTCCATTTTTTGACTTGACAGCTTAGTATATTTTTCTACTAACTTAACTGCAAACAAGATATTTTAAATATTTTTATATATATATATATATATATATATATATATATATATATATATATATATATATATATATATATATATATATATATATATATATATATATATATATATATATATATATATATATATATATATATATATATATATATATATATATATATATATATATATATATATATATATATAGCGTTTATATACATACATATATGTAAACATAAATTATGCTTTGTATTTACTATATAGTTATTTTTATAGACACTTTTTTCATAGTTTAAAAAATTATAATTAAAATACATTCATATACAGTTGATTCCGTGTAGTACCTACATTGTTTAGTATATATATTTACATATATATATATATATAAATATATATATATGTTTATATATATATATATGTTTATATATATATATATATATATATATATATATATATATATATATATATATATATATATGTTTATATATATATATATATATATATATATATATATATATATATATATATATATATATATATGTATATATATATATATATATATATATATATATATATATATATATATATATGTATATATATATATATATATATATATATATATATATATATATATATATATATATGTGCGACAAAACGATGTATGATAGATGTGCGAAAAGTGAAATAAGGAAGGAATGCAAAGCTGAGATAAGCATTATCGATAAAATTAAGAAAGGTGTGTTGAGATGGTTTGGACATGTGGAACGAATGAGTGACGAAAGAACGGTAAAACAAATTTATGAGGCGAATGTTAGTGGGAAAAGAAGCAGAGGAAGACCGAGAAAAACATGGCACGATCAGGTATGCCAAACACATGAAAGTGGTCAGGTTAGGAGTCGTAACAATCGGCGGGTATGTATGAGGAGATGCATGAACGTGGAAGGGGCGAAGAATGTTTGCAAGGACAGAGTGGTGTGGCGCTCTATTCTCTCTGCCTACTCCTGCGGGGAAGCGGCGTGATGGTTAGTTAGTTTTATATATATATATATATATATATATATATATATATATATATATATATATATATATATATATATATATATATATATATATATATATATATATATATATATATATATATATTATTTAAAAATTAACTTACATGCCCTCTGACAACGATAGGGACTTTGAAAGGATTAGAAATTATTTTTTTATCTTTGACCCCGAAAAACATAGCTTCATTGATTAAATATGTTACACTGGATTAGTTTAACACTAGATTCGGTTAGTTTAACTAAATTTCCTGATATAATATAGCGGAATCATATCTATCATATCGCTCACTCCTTTCAAGAACGTCATAAATCAAAAATCGTCAATTTTCAGTTGAGCATGTTTTCGGAATGCCCAGAAAATGTACTATATCCCAGCAAAAGAGGCATATTTTTAACTTAATATTTGGCCGCTACAGGGCAGAAAGTGCTGTTTTTGCATTTTGAATAAAAGGTATTGTTTAATTATTTTTTTTAATAAACTAAATATTTTTTAAATGGAGAAAAAACCTTCAGGTTTTACCTAAAAAGATCTGTTGCACAGTAAAAAGTTCATAAGTGGCTAGATATTTATTTTTAAAACATTGTATAATATTTTTAAACTTTAAAAACGTTCTCGTGAAAAATCAAGTTTTTTGATGTATGACGTTCTTGAAAGGAGTGAGCGATATGGAAATTTTTATCTTTGGCCAGGAAAAACATTGCATTTTTGATTTGATGAAGTTACACTAGATTAGTTTTACACTAGATTAAACTAAATTTCCTCATCTTAACGCGTCTCAATATAGCGGAATCAACTGTATAGTCAATTTTTAAACACATACATATAAAATGCATGTTTATTTTTTTAAATAACAATTTCTTAAAATAAATTTCAACATAACTAAATATATTTAAAGGTCATTTTTAAAATACGTACGTGTTTCCTTCTCTATTTGTACAGTAACCCAAAATTTAAAAAAAAATCTAGGTAGACAGTTATATACTAATTGGAAAAAAATCTCTTGTCCTCTGCTCGAAATCGAAATCGAACCCGGGACCTCCAGAACGGTAGCCGAGCAGGCTGACCATTGCACTACGGAGGCAGACGGTATATCGAGGTTTTACTGTAGTAAATTATATTAACCCTTACTGGTCCAATGTGGAATCTCATTCGACATGGATTTTTTCCTCTTAGGTCCCATGTCGGATGTTATTCCAAATTTTTTTTTATCATCAGTATTATTTATTTAAATTCCAAGCTTACATTTTTGTCACTCGTATCTATACGAGTGACAAAAATGTAAGCTTGGAATTTGAATAAATAATACTGATGATGAAAAAAATGTGGAATAACACCCGACACGGGACCTAAGAAGAAAAAATCAATGAGGAATGAGATTCCACATTGGACCAGTAAGGGTTATCATGAAAGACTTATTTTTTGACATCTTATCAAAGATGAAGAAGAGTATGGAAGTCTGGGCATTTACGGGGCTGACGACCGTCATAGGCTGGTTTAAGTGATCACTTTACTCACGTGTAACATTCACCAATTCTACCCATTATTGACAACCACACTACTCAAATTCTTGGAAGTTATATATATATATATATATATATATATATATATATATATATATATATATATATATATATATATAGATATATATATATATATATATATATATATATATATATATATATATATATATATATATATATATATATATATATATATATGAACCAATTTAGAAACCTTGTTCTTGAATCACTAGAACTTCACTAGAGACATCTATTGGTGAGATGTAAAGAAGCTTTTTACTAAGCGGAAACTCTTATATTAGTATGTGAGGTCCGAATCCTGGATTATAATCACACACGTGAGAAACGCCAGAAAATACCATTTTCATTTTTATTATTTAAGCTCATAATTTGACCAGATAATTATAATTTTTTGTGAACAAGTATTTGGACACACTCAAAATGTTGTATGAAAGACTTTGTTATATCAATAAAAAATAAACAAATTCTAAAGAAGTGTTCTCAAAATTTGACAAATTTTTAAAAACTTTTATATTCTGTCAATGTATATAACCATTCCCCCTTGGATTCAACTTACTATCCCCCTCAACTCCTCACCTGATCCAACTTCTTTGTCTTCCTTGTTTTTTTTACATTTTGATTTGATAAACCTATTTTCCACCACCCCATATAACATTTTAAAAAAATTTACACTATCAAATTATTTATATTTTTTTCTCTCAACTTCTATCGTAATACTTATAATACAAACTATCGCTTTTAGTTTATTTTTATTTTTTTTTATTTTTACGCGTGTTGCTGTGGCTCAGTCTGTTTAGATGGAAAAGAAACAAAAGAGGAATAAATACATTTCTAAAATGTTCAATTTCAAAACGCTTGCGGGTATACAAATATTTGCAGCTGTCAAGAAGCACGCTGTCCGCCATGATCAATTTTCAGTATTGCTTACGTTGCTGTAACGTTGAACAGATGGCGCTGCCATTGTGCTCACGAAAGCTGTTTTAAAAAAAAAAGTTTTTACATGTCACAGATATGTAAAAAGTTATATCTTTCTTCTCCCTCGTGTAACGAAATGCACCTAATAAATGTGACGCGCCCTTGAAATTTCACTCTCAATTCTCGTCCAATTATCGATTTTCGAATAGCATATATGGTAAAAATATGAAGTAGTACTAATTTTTTATATTGTTTTATTTAATTACTAAAAGTAATATTTTAGTACATAATTACCAAAATATCTTAAAAATAGTATAATAGCAATAGTATATATAAAGATTACTTTACAATCGTAGACTAGGATATGTTAGATGTATGTTAGATTTTATTTGAATTTGGAGATGGCGCTTTTTGTATTTAGACGGCGGTTTTGTAAGTAGATTGTATACTAATCGTAATGGAATTTGCTAATTTTAGTGTGTTTTTTTATTATTTAACACGTAGACTGGCATGTCAGCCATTGGTGCCTTACACGGGACATTCCGAATGCGCCTTGTCAGTCACTGGTGACTGACACTATAAACCTTATTTTGGCTTTATTTCTAGAGCTGTCAGGCACTGTATAGTAGTTGGTTGTCCGTGTCTGTTACGTAAAAAAATCAATAATTTACCATAAAATTATATTTAAACAAAAACTAACTAACTAACCATCATGCTGGTTCTCCGCAGGGGCAAGCAGAGAGAATAAAATACCACACCAATCTGTCTTTGTAAAGATTCTTCGCCTCTTTCACATTCATGTATCTCCTCATACTTACCCGCCGATTATTCCAACCCCTGATCTGACTATGCCCAAATATTTGCCAAGTTTTCTTTGGTCATCCTCTGCTTCTATTTCCAACTACATTTGCCTCATAGATTTGTTTTACCGTTCTTTCCTCACTCATTCATTCCACATCCCCAAACCATCTAAAAACACCTTTCATAATTTGATGGATGATGCTTATCTCACCCTTGCATTCTTTCCTTATATCGCCATTGGAACATCTACCATACATGGTTCTGCCGCACTGAGAGATGGCATTACGACTGCATTCAGTCTACTCTCATCCTTCCCAAACCATCCCAAGCCGCCTTCCTTAGTTTGCTGGATAGTGCTCATCTCAGCCTTGCACCCTTTCCTTATATCACCATTGGAACATCTACCATACATGGTCTTGCCGCACTGAGAGATGGCATCCCGACTGCATCCAGTCTACTCTCATCCTTCCCTAACCATCCCAAGCCGCCTTCCTTAGTTTGCTGGATAGTGCTCATCTCAGCCTTGCACCCTTTCCTTATATCACCATTGGAACATCTACCATACATGGTCTTGCCGCACTGAGAGATGGCATCCCGACTGCATCCAGTCTACTCTCATCCTTCCCAAACCATCCCAAGCCGCCTTCCTTAGTTTGCTGGATAGTGCTCATCTCAGCCTTGCACCCTTTCCTTATATCACCATTGCAACATCTACCACACATGGTCTTGCCGCACTGAGAGATGGCATCCCGACTGCATCCAGTCTACTCTCATCCTTCCCAAACCATCCCAACCCGCCTTCCTTAGTTTGCTGGATAATGCTTATCTCAGCCTTGCACCCTTTCCTTATATCACCATTGGAACATCTACCATACATGGTCTTGCCGCACTGAGAGATGGCATCCCGACTGCATCCAGTCTACTTTCATATTTCTTTTGCCAACTCCATGCTTCACTTCTGTACATCATAGTTGAACCAGAACCCCGTTGTGTACAGACAGTTTAGCTCTAGCAGTAAGCAAGTTTAGCAGTCAGTATATATATGAGAAGATGCATGATTGCAGAAGAGGCAAAGGTTGCTTGCAAAGACAGAGTGGTGTGGTTTTCTATTCTCTCTGCCTACCCCTGCAGAGAAGTAACATGGTGATTAGCTATTTTTTTATTTTTTTATTATTTTTTGACATCTCATCAAAGATGAAGAAGAATATGGAAGTCTGGGTTTTTACGGGGCTTACGACCGTCATAGGCTGGTTTAAGTGATCACTTTACACACGTGTAACATTCACCAATTCTACCCATTATTAATTTATTATTAGATTAAAACCAATATTTTTAGCTTTTCCACTTTTTTATTTGACCAGCGACCGACATCATCAGACTGGTAACCTAACCAGTCTGATGATGTCGGTCGCTGGTCAAATAAAAAAGTGGAAAAGCTAAAAATATTGGTTTTAATCTAATAATAAATTAAAAATGCAATTCCATCACGAAGTGTCAGTGGATAATATAAATCTACTACCCATTATTGACAACCACACTACTCAAATTCTTGGAAGTTCTATATATATGAACCAATTTAGAAACCTTGTTCTTGAATCACTAGAACTTCACTAGAGACATCTATTGGTGAGATGTAAAGAAGCTTTTTACTAAGCAGAAACTCTTATATTAGTATGTGAGATCCGAGTCCTGGATTATAATCACATAAGTTGTCAATAATGGGTAGAATTGGTGAATGTTACACGTGTGTAAAGTGATCACTTAAACCAGCCTATGACGGTCGTAAGCCCCGTAAATGCCCAGACTTCCATATTCTTCTTCATCTTTGATGAGATGTCAAAAAATAATATGAAAATAACTCCTGTAATTGGAGATAATCCAGATTTTGTGAACAAGCATTTGGACACACTCAAAATGTTGTGATTAGCTAGTTAGTTTTTTTTTTTGGGAAAGTGTTTTTTTTTTTTTTTTTTATATATTGCTCATAGAGTGGCAAAATTGTATAATGTATAAGGGTTTGAAAATGTATGATGAGATGCCTGAATGTATGAAGAATGAAAAGAGTCTGAAAGAATTTTAAAATAAATGTATTGTTTACTGTAAGAAGATATAAATATATGATGCAAATTGAGTGTTAAAAATAGTTTGAATTTAATGTAATGTAAGGTAACTAAAGAAATAAAAAATAGATTGTGATGTATACTATGTTCGTTATTTCAGGTTGTAACTCAGACGGGTCCGCGGAAACCGCAACGGACGTCTCTCAGTCATCATCTCACAGCTGGACCCTTGAATCTTCAAGGACTCACTCCTCCTCATCGATTGTGTCTAGAGACCTCCTTTACCAGCCTGCAAAGCCCTACGGTCAACGTGCACCCAGACAGCTCCAAGACAAACTCCGTAACGGAGAGTATTCACAACAGTTCTTCGACCACTGTTAAAATGACCTCAAAGATCCACTCGCCAAATCAGTTGAACTCCATCCTCAGTTATGACTTTGCGTCGCTATTAGACGAACAATTCAACGCGGCGGGGACATCGAGGACTCTAACACCTAGCGCGTTTAGCGATCGCCATATGAAGCAACCGCTAGGCGTGTACAACTTTGGCAACATGTCGAACGGAGACTATAGAACGGAAAACCTCGGCTATCCTCTAGGAAGAACCCAACAGAAAGGAGATATAGCCGTATTCACAAAAGAAAAAGATAAAGTGGACTTAATCCATGATGATTGGTTCGGATTAGCTCCGCTCGCAAGCCCGGAGAGCCTCTCGGAGCTGTCCAGCATTAGTTCTCGTACCAGCCTCAACAGGGGCAATGACAGATGCGTTAACATCATCACAGTCGCTTCTGTATCCAGAGACGCGGACTCTGAACCGACCCCCGAATACGCGCTGTCTACACCCAAAGTCCTGAGAAGAACTCCCAAGATCACGGGCAACCTGGCCAACTGCGCGGACGATATAAAAAACGTAGTCAAGTACCAGAAGATGAATCAGAACTTCAGGTTTCTTGGGAGAAGAGTCGACGGGTCTCTGAGCAACTCGAGCCGGGAGTCTAGCTTCGAGTCGGCTACTAGTGCGGAGTCCGGACAGCTGGCAACCGTACGAACTGCCCTTCCCGTACTGAGAAGCCCGCTCAAATACGTGCCATCCTTGGACAGATCCGATAGTCCGTTCCGGGGCCGTAAGACAGACGTTGACCAAACCGATGACTTCTGTTTAAACGTCAAAGAAGGCTTCCATTCCGCGGAAAACTTCATCGAAAGCAAGTCTTCGGACGAGAGTTTCATCACCAAAAGCGACCCGAACTTCTTAGACATGACCGCCGAAGCTAAAACGCCTCAATTCGGGAAAAAAAACGCAAACGGCAGCGTACTAAAACGCAATCTCCAAGACACTATAGCGAATGTCTCCGCAAAAGACGCCTCAACGTCCAGCGAGCTGTTTTTAAGCACGAAAACATCAATGCACTCTTACGAGTCGTGCGACATCCAGCACTTGAGTCCGGGGAATCGCAAGCCCAAGCTGGTCTACGGAAGCAGCCTGTCTTCCGAAGGAAGTCCCCTGCACGGGCAGAGCCGCGGCGAGGGCGCACGACTTCTAGAAGACTCCGAGTCCGAGAAACTCGTCGCGAAAGAACGAGAGACAAAACAGAAGAAGAAATGCAAGACTATTGCGGATCGCAATGCGTTGTCGAGAAAAAATGAATCTCTACCTCTTCTCAGCAGTATCGGAGGTTCCGTCACACATTCCCCTCCTATAAGCTACGTTAAAAGAAAAAAGTATGTGTATCCGATTGATTCCTTAGTTAATAAAGGAGAAAGCAGTGTTTGAAATGAACGAAACTTCATAATAAAGACACGTTTAGTGAAAAATCTTCCAATTTATCGACAGTTTGTATAATCTTGTAATATTTTCCTTGTGTAAATATAAATTTTTATTATTTTTTGACATCTCATCAAAGATGAAGAAGAATATGGAAGTCTGGGCATTTACGGGGCTGACGACCGTCATAGGCTGGTTTGAGTGATCACTTTACACACGTGTAACATTCACCAATTCTACCCATTATTGACAACCACACTACTCAAATTCTTGGAAGTTCTATATATATGAACCAATTTAGAAACCTTGTTCTTGAATCACTAGAACTTCACTAGAGACATCTATTGGTGAGATGTAAAGAAGCTTTTTATTAAGCAGAAACTCTTATATTAGTATGTGAGATCCGAATCCTGGATTATAATCACACACATGAGAAACGCCAGAAAATACCATTTTCATTTTTATTATTAAGCTTATAATTTGACCAGATAATTTATTTACAACATTTTGAGTGTGTCCAAATACTTGTTCACAAAATCTGGATTATCTCCAATTACAGGAGTTATTTTCATATTATTTTTTGACATCTCATCAAAGATGAAGAAGAATATGGAAGTCTGGGCATTTACGGGGCTGACGACCAAAGTAAAGAGATCACTTAAACCAGCCTATGACGGTCGTCAGCCCCGTAAATGCCCAGACTTCCATATTCTTCTTCATCTTTGATGAGATGTCAAAAAATAATATGAAAATAACTCCTGTAATTGGAGATAATCCAGATTTTGTGAACAAGTATTTGGACACACTCAAAATGTTGTAAATTTTTATTTGCGAATTCTCGGTTTATATCGATATCTCAACATAGATGTAGGAGAATATGGAAGTCTGGGCTTGTGTTGGCCGGATATGAGTGATCACTATGCAGTGTGTAACAATAATAATAATAATCTTGAATGATTTATATAGCTTATTTATTGTAACTGCAGACAGTTGGTAGAATTCCATATTGAATTGTCGGGTAATATATCCAAAATTAACCTTTTAACCGCGTTAACTTTGTTTCTAAGAGATGTCCGTGCGCGGCGATATTTCGCCGTTTTTTAAATGATTACTTTTATCATGTATTTAGTTAAGAAATGATTTATTTTCCTTAACAAAAACGTTCAATGGGATTCATTGTGCCTTTTTGGTACTCTATAATACACTTGTGTCACATTATTCTTGAAATATATCGTAATATAAACAAATAAGATCGTAACATAAATAAATCAAAGCACGCATCGTGTGTCACTCTTACCCACTGGCGATGCGTAGCGTCGAGAGTGAGACAGATATAGGGCGTGATTATGGCGCGGACTAATTACCGACCGCAAGAAAAATCAGGGATCTGTTCTTTTATTTATCCTTGTGACGTTACAAATTATTAGTCAGATATTTCAACAGATGTCATAAGACCAAGGATTGACATATCATTTTTTCCAAAGTTCCACACCATGGAAAAATCCCTCTAAGTTGAACTGAGGTTCGAAACTTGAAGCAATGTAAAAACACAAACGCTTATGTCAGCCGCGTATGGGGCATGTCTTGTTAAAACACATACGGTTATGCGAGCCGCGTGGATCCGGTTAAACAAGGTTTATTGGATTGAATTCTACATTTATTTATGTATATGTTAATACGTGACGCGTTTCGTCTTCTTAAGACATTAT
Organism: Brachycentrus maculatus; assembly: GCF_059751285.1. NCBI lineage: Eukaryota > Metazoa > Arthropoda > Insecta > Trichoptera > Brachycentridae > Brachycentrus > Brachycentrus maculatus. The sequence goes on from NW_028281472.1 coordinate 84,173, forward strand.
CAGAACACAAATGAGTGTTACGTATCAACATATACCTAAATAAATGTCCGCTTCCGTAGTGTAATGGTCAGCACGCTCGGCTACCGCACTGAAGGTCCCGGGTTCGATTCCCTGGGGGGGTCAAATAAATATAAGTGATTTTTTCACTCTAATATTTATTCAATACTACCCTGGACTGGTACCTGAAGCGGAGGGCTGATCACCATTCCTTCATGATCAAGATAACATTGCGTTTATATGATGCAGTGCCCTATGCACCAACGGGTGCGGATGAGGGTTTACAAAAAAAAATTTAGAATTCAATCCAATAAACCTTGTTTTATTTTTGATATATTACCCAACGATTTATATAGCGCCATTTTAAAGATAAAACATCGTCAATCGGCTGAGTCTGAAGGGGGGAAAGTAGAACCGCCGTATTATTGCGCCTTCTTCTCGGTCTTCTCGGTCTTCTTGGGTTGGGGCATGTCCAAGATGTTGGGCCCCCCTATGCAATGGTAATGCCGGCGAGCAGCTTGTGCTCCCGTCAACTTACCCATGATAATATTTACCCACGTGTTATATTCACCATCCTACCCATGATTGACAACCACACTACTTAAATTTCAGAAGCCGTATTTATACTAGATGACAGATGTTTGAATGGCGATATAAAGAAAGAATGCAATGCCGAGATAAGCACTATCCATCAAATTAACCGGTTAACTGCCGGCAGGTACATGTAAGGCGGTAGCCAGCATGCCGCCAATTTTACCACAAAAATAAAACCTAAATATATTGTTATTGAAAGTGTAATAAAGTTTATTTATAAAACTTACCAAATAAATGAAGAGCGCGCGCCAGTCGTGCAGTCATTTATCCATAATCATAAAATTAATTGTTCATGGTGCAGGGTTGTCACAAAATTTGTCATAAAAATATGAAAACTATATTATGTGTCAAACGTAAATGTTTATGTTAGTTTAATATTAACCTTTTAAACGCGTTAACTTTGTTCCTAAGAGACGCTCGTGCGCAGCTGTATTTCGCTGTTTTTTAAATTATTACTTTTATCATGTATTTAGTTATGAAACGATTTATTTTCCTAAACAAAAACGTTCAATGGGATTCATTGTGCCTTTTTGGTACTCTATAATACACGTGTGTCACATTATTCTTGAAATATATCGTAATATAAACAAATTAGATCGTAACATAAATAAATCAAAGCACGCATCGTGTGTCACTCTTACCCACTGGCGATGCGTAGCGTCGAGAGTGAGACAGATATAGGGCATTATTATGGCGCGGACTAATTACCGACCGCAAGAAAAATCAGGGATCTGTTGTTTTATTTATCCTTGTGATATTACAAATTATTAGTCGGATATTTCAACAGATGTCATAAGGCCGAGGATTGACGTATTATTTTATCCAAAGTTCCACACCATGAAAAAATCCCTCCAAGTTGAACTGAGGTTCGAAACTTGGAGCAAAGTGAAAACACAAACGCTTATGTCAGCCGCGTATGGGGCATGTCTTGTAAAAACACAAACGGTTATGCGAGCCGCGTGGATCCGGTTAAAAGTATACACACACACACACACACATTATGATTAAAAAAAAAATAAAAAATAAAAAATCATCAGAATCGACACTAAAATCACTGTCATCAGATTCGGCAGTGACGGCAACACGGGGATTATTGGACAACCCTGAGCGCCATTAGTCGTTCCGACGACAAATCTTTAATTTACGTTTAAAGTGGTAAAAACAAATTCTGTTTCTATTCTAAGTATGCAAAGATATTCTCAATAGATGTCACTATGCGTTCAATATATTTGTGCATTTTAAATAATTGATTTTCTTTAGTAAAAGCCCAACTAAAACGGCGCGTCTTCAGATGTAATTTTTGTATGAGCGGCGCTCCGTTCACAGAAAATTATGCGTCTTAAGACGCCTTTGGCAGTTAACCGTTTAACAAAGGTTTATCAAGATGGTTTGGGCACGTGGAACAAATGAATAAAGAAAGAATGGCAACAAATTTATGAGGCGAATGTGGTTGCTAATAGAAGCAGAGAATTCAATTCAAACCCTTATTCACACCCCAATGGTGCATGGGCACTACATTATGTAAACACAGTGTTTTCTGATCATTAACACACGAAGGACAGGTGATCAGCCCTCTGCTTCAGGTACCAGTCCAGGGTAATATTCAATAAATATTAATAATATATAATAAAACCCTTATCCGCATCCCAATGGTGCATAGGGCACTGTGTCATATAAACGCAGTGTTATCTTGATCGTTTACACATGAAGGAAAGGTGATCAGCCCCCCGCTTCAGGTACCAGTCCATGTTAATATTGAATAAATATTACAGTGAAAAAAAATCACTTATATTTATTTTACCCCTCTTGGAAATCGAACCCGGGACCTCCTGAACGGTAGCCGAGCGTGCTGACCATTACACTACGGAGGCGGACAATAAATATCAGAGTGAAAAAATCAATTATATTTAATTGATCCCCCCTGGGAATCGAACCCGGAACCTCCAGAACGGTAGCCGAGCGTGCTGTCCATTACACTACGGAGGCGCCTAGGAAGCAGAGAAAGACCAGGAAAATTTGGCAAGATCAAGTATTTCAAATATGTACCTACTTGGATGTGGTAAGGTCAGGAGTCGGAATAATCGGCAGGTATGTATGAGGAGACGCATGAATGTGGAAAAAACGAAGATTGTTTACATAGACAGATTGGTATGGTGTTATATTCGCTCTGCCTACCCTTGCGGTGAAGCAATGTGAGGGTTAGTTAGTTAGCTAGTTGGAATTTTTACTTGAAATCAAGTGCATGTAGCTTTACTGGCGACATCTATGGTTTAAATAAGCGAGAGAAATTCACTAGAAGATACCTTCATACGGTCAACTCAAGATATTGTGATTAAAATACTGGTCCAAAATCAAATTGATAAAAATTGACAGCGGTATTTTCAGGCGTCCCCTGGTACGTAAAATAACCATGGGTAGAATAGTCAATGTGTGTATAAAGTGATCACTTAAACCGGACCATGATAGGTCATAATCCCCGACAATGTCCAGACTTGCATATTCTTTTCCATCTGTGTTGATATATCGTAGTCGTACAGGAGAAAGTGACCAACTAACAAAACGTAAAATATTCAGGAGGGCCATTTAGGTCACTTTTGCTTGGCAACAAAATAAACATCCATGCAGTTAGTCATTTTTAAGAAATCAATTTATAATACTTTCAAGTTTAAAATCCTTTGGGATTTTTTTCAGGGCAATATTAAGCTAGTAAGATATCAATTAGTCAATGATCTTGGTCACTTTCTACTGTATGACTATGGTATCAGTAAAAAATCTTATATGAAATTAAATTAGGAAATTTTGTATTGTGGATATACTTGTTATTTGTACGATATACTATATTTGTAAATGCTTAGTTTAAGTGTTGAACCTCATTGAAGACATATGTACGTAAAATAGGAGTTATATCAACTTTAAATTTGCCCTAAAAATCGCTTTAAACATGCATCGATGCAGATCCTATTAACCTGATCCACGGATGTGTTTTCACAAAACATTCCCCGTACGCGGCTGACATAACCGTATGTGTTTTTACTTTGCTCCAAGTTTCCAACCTCAGTTCAACTTGGAGGGATTTTTCCATGGTGTGGGACTTTAGATAAAATAATACGTCAATCCTCGGCCTTATGACATCTGTTGAAATATCTGACTAATAATTTGTAACATCACAAGGATAAATAAAAGAACAGATCCCTGATTTTTCTTACGGTCGGTAATTAGTCCGCGCCATAATCATGCCCTATATCTGTCTCACTCTCGATGCTACGCATCGCCAGTGGGTAAGAGTGACACACGATGCGTGCTTTGATTTATTTATGTTACGATCTTATTTGTTTATATTACGATATATTTCAAGAATAATGTGACACGAGTGTAATTATAGAGTACCAAAAAGGCACAATGAATCCCATTGAACGTTTTTGTTTGGGAAAATTAATACTTTCTTAACTAAATACATGATAAAAGTAATCATTTAAAAAACGGCGAAATACCGCCGCGCACGGGCTTCTCTCAGGAACAAAGTGAACGCGGTTAAAGGGTTAAAACAAACCTAATAAGCGCCCACAAACCTCCACTCGCTCCTCAGAAGCTGCTTTTAAATACGGATGGGAATTAAATTAATTTATAACATACTCGTTTTCAGATATATATATTTTTTCGTTTTCTGCAATATTTACAATGATATGGAATACTTATCTTATCTCATCAAAGATGAAGAAGAATATGGAAGTCTGGGCATTTACGGGGCTGTCGATTGTCATAGGCTGGTTTAAGTGATCACTTTACACACGTGTAACATTCATCAATTCCACCTATTATTGACAACCACACTACTCAAATTCTTAGAAGTTCAACATAAATTGTATTCATTTATTTAAATCACAATTTTAAACATATTTAAAACAATTTTGCAAAGACCCACCAAGCCACCTTGTGTGTCTTGTCGGTGGAGTTCTTTTTGAATACATTTTGTATTGTTTTTAACGATTTTAACATAATATAGACACAAAAAAGAGAGAAAAACTAAGAATATAAACATTTTACAATTTTCATAGAATTAACTCTTGATCATTTACCCATTCCTTTATTTTGCCTTTGTTCCGACGGAACGATGGAGGCGGCAGTCATATAAATCTGGATATAATCCAGATTTGTGAACAAGTATTTGGACACACTCAAAATGTTATAAATAAATTAACTGGTCAAATGTTAAGCTAAAATTAATTGAATTTAAAATGATATTTTCAAGCGTTTCTCAAGTATGTAAATATAATCCAAGATTCGGACCTCACATACGAATGCAAAGAGTCTCTGCTTAATGAAAGCTTTCCTCATCCCACCATAGATATGGCTATTGTTTGCGCATACTAGTTTGATCAATATATCTAGAAGTTTCCAAAATATGAGTAGTGTGGTTGTCAATCATGGGTAGAATAGAATGTGAATGTTACACGTGTGTAAAGTTTTCACTTAAACCAGCATATGACGGTCGTCAGCCCCGTAAATGCCCAGACTTCCATATTCTTCTTCACCTTTGCTTGGAAGTCGAAAAATATATGTATATATAATTAAATAGCATCGGTTTTGCATGTTTAAAGCGATAACTAATTAAAAATATAAATATCTAAAAACACTTAGCTATTTTCGAATAGCATTAAAAGAATTTCAAATTAAAATAAATAACTTAGACGTAATATAAATTTGAACAATTTGTTTTAAATTATCATTTTATTGCATTGTAAAATAGTGTATAAAAGAATGTTAGGGGGAAGTAGCGTATATTGGACCATTGAAAGATAACGAAAGGTGTCCTAACTGCACTCCTAAATTGAATACAGGAACATTTAGGCTTCCCGACAGACCTCTCTTGCAAAGCAATCTTATTTTATGACCTAACTATGAGAAATTATAGAAAATATCAAACAAAATTGTATCCCGTTTTTACAGTAAATTCACATTTGATAGCTTTCATTACTCCCGTCACTGCCAATCTGGATAAATCTTCTTCTTTAAACACTTATCCGTACCCGATGGTGCATAGAGCACTGCATCATATTGCCACAGTGTTATATTGATCACTACCGCTACCGTACCCGTCACACGTCTCAATCTTTATTCAGAGTACCTGTCCTTCCAACTAAATATGCGCGGAGTTCACCTATGTTTCCAATGGCTAGTGAGTACAACTCATGTTTAAGCCAAGTTACCGCAACAACTAACCTACTAACCGCACCAAATGGTGCATAGGGCACTGTATCTCTTCAAAACATTTGACATTGACATTTGGCCGATTTATTAAAAGACCATTTCAATAAATCTCATACTGTGTGTAAATACATAATTATTTATGTTTTATTTTCAAAAAAATTATGAATGTAAGTGTGTTTTCTAAACTAAACACTGAACATATTTATTAAATATTACCCTGGACTGGTACCTGAAACGTACGATTGATCCCCTTGCCTTCATTTAATTAACGATCAACCAAAAATTGCGTAAATCTGACGCAGTGCCCTATGCACCATTGAGGGTAAGAAGAAGAACAAAAATATAATTATATATTTTAGTTAAAAATTGCTATTTTAAAATTTGGTCATGATCATGAATTTGTACAGTAATGTAAACTTATTGGTACAATGTTCTGTGAAAATTATGAATTGGCACAATGTAATCCAATGGTACACTTTGTATCCCGATGGTCAAATATACCCTACTCTCCCATACTTGGTTTATTGACTGACAATTTTTCATCACTTTTAATATAAAACTAGATGCCGTTTTCGTATTTTTCTATTTTTATACAAATCTTCGGAGGGAAATTTTTACACAGTTTCTGTTTTACAACGAATAGTATTGAAATTTTAACCAATCATTGTTATATCAGGTGCATACGATTTAAAAAAAATAATATTTTAGTAAAATCAACATAAAAAAAACTGAACTAACTAACCATCACACCGATTCCCCACAGGGGTAGGCAGAGAGAATCGAACGCCACACCACTCTGTCTTTGCAAACATTCTTCGCCTGTTCTACATTCATGCATCTCCTCATACATATTCGACGATTATTACGACTCCTGACCCGGCCGCTTTCAAGTATTTGACATACCTGATTGTGCCAAGTTTTCCTCGGTCTTCCTCTGCTTCTTTTTCCAACTACTACATTCGCCTCATAAATTTGTTTAACCGTTCAAACCATCTCAACACACCTTTCTTAATTTTATCGATCATGCTTATTTCAGCCTTGCATTCTTTCCTTATTTCATCATTCGAACATCTATCAAACATTGTTTGGCCACACATTCGTCTGAGGGATCGCGTTTCGATTGCATTCAGTCTGCTTTCATCCCCCTTTTGCCAACTCCATGCTTCGCTTCCATACATAACGGTTGGAACCAGAACTTACTGTGTACTGCCAGTTTTGATAGATTTTTATTTGCGAAAACTGATTTCAGTGCACCATTCACCCTGTTCCCAGCATTCTGAAAATCCAGCACACAAAAAAAAATTCAGTTAAAATACTGTAGGTTAGTAATATTTGGACGTCTCATCATTAAATGCATTCAATTTTGAACTAGGAGATCTGTCCTCTGCTCACACCTCTTGGACCCTCCACTAGGTGCAATAGCTCGTACTTGTCTCCTCTCAGCACATGCCCCAGATAGGACACCTTGTTCAGCTTTCATCTTGTGTCTTTCATATTCTCCGTCTTACTCCTCATCACTGAGGGTTGTCACCCTTGTGGAAGCAATGACTCTTCTCCAGTTATCCTTTGACTGCGCTGCACGTAGCGCTCCAACCACCTTAACTCCATCGGTCCATTGCGTGGGGATCTTCCTCTCCCCCTCTTCCCCTCCAGGCTACTCATCCCAACCGTCCTTCCAGGCTATCCTAGTTGCCACGCGCATTATGTCCAAAGTACTGTCGTGTACAGACATTGGCCAGAGTCAAGCCATATGAATGTAGTTCCTGGCGAATGGACTCGTTGGTGCGTCTAGCTGTCCACGGAATTCGGAGCATGCGCCTCCGACACCGCATTTCTAAATCGTATATTTTTTCTCTTTTCTGCTGCTTTTTTTCTTGTGTCCAGTATTGAACAAAGGCCTCCTTCTTGGACTTCTACAGTTCTCTGTTGGACGCAAGAAATTTAACTAACAACCTAACAAAAGGAAGCATATAAAAACTCCGGGTAATATAAAGAGCAATGGAGAGAAGTATGCTAAACATATCCCTTAGGGATCAAACAATGAATTTTTTTATAACGACACCTTGACCGGATTATATATATATATATATATATATATATATATATATATATATATATATATATATATATATATATATATATATATATATATATATATATATATATATATATATATATATATATATATATATATATAGTGCTTTTTAATCTGATTTGAATGGTATTGTCAGTCAATAGCACAAGTGTATTGAATTAGTAATTATAGAAGGATATGTGATTGTTTTAGATTATTAGAGAATAAACAAATGTAGGTTCTATGATATGAAGGGTCTTTGGTCAATTATAAAGCTAACGGTGTCCAATCCTAAATGGCGTTCATTAAATATAGACTATACCTCTGAGCCGACTTGCCAGCGTTGGCCCTTCCAAGCACTCGTGAAGCATGTCCTCCAAATCAAGCTAGGTCCGTTTGCAAGCTGATTCCGATTCAAATTGGTCCTGACTAACTAATTCTCTGCTGGTACCGCCATTTTCTTGTTTTGTGTCTGTTCATAACTAGCTCTACATGGCCGCGCATTGCTGTGGATCAGTCTGAGCAAATGGTAAAGAAAAGGAAATAGAAACCACACATTTCTAGTATGTTTATTTTCACAATGCGTGGAAGAGAAGGAATGGGAATATGAGGCTGATGAAAAATTCTCTTCTTCTTCTTTTTGTAGATCCTAGGGATCTGTTTGTGCCTCCGCATGTCGCTCTTGGGATTTCGACTCCCAGCTGTCTTTCCATCTTTTCGGAGGTCTGCCTGGGGGTCTGCATCCTTCAGGGTTGCCTCGGAGGGCGATACGTGGAAGTCTGTCTTCTGACATTCTGTTTATATGTTCATTCCAGTATCGCCTTCGCCGTATTTAAAGACATGAACCAATTTGGGAAAAAGTAATTTCGTATTTGTAGCTTTATTTCAATGCCAAATAAAAAGTTTTACAATCGTCCGATTTAAGTCAAATTTGTGCCGTTCTGTTTGGTAACTTGTTGCCAACAAGAATACGACTTTATAATGCCTCTCTTGTAGAAGCTTTTGTCCCTATTGGCAAAAAACTTGGACAACCAATTTTCACAGGCCTCTATGGAGGCCATATTTGTACCCCCAAGTGGTTTGGCCATAGGCAGGAACAGGTAGAAGTCACTTAGTGCCAGGTTTGGAATATAGAGTTGATAAAAACTTCCCATCCAAGCTCCTGGCGCGTCTTCAAATATGTGTGTGGCCTGGCGTTGTCCACACCGTCGACCCTCTATTTTCCAGTCTAATCAATTTCAGTACTTGAACTTTGATGTGTTACTTGAGCCCAGTATAAAAAAGAGATTGAAATCTGTATTTGGTCTACAGTGAAAAAATCAAGTAATTTTTTCACTGTAATATTTATTCAATATTACCATGGACTGGTACCTGAAGCGGAGGGCTGATATCCTTTCCTTCATGTGCAAAACGATCATGATAACACTGCGTTTATAAGACACAGTGCCCTATGCACCATTGGGGTGCAGATAAGGGTTTTATTCTTATTTATTATTATTTGGTCTACAATAATGAACTTATCGTGACAACAATCACCTGTCAGTGAAACAATGAATCATGTCCATACGTTCATTATTGTAGATCAAATACAGGTCTAAATTTTTTTTTCTACCGGGCTCAAGTAACACATCAAAGTCCAAGTAGCCCCGTTCTACGGTCTAATCTCAGGTAATTTTTTTAATTCTCTGGACATGATTCATGGTGGTTCGAAGGGTCAATTTTTTATATAGATTTTAAAAATTATGCATACAGTTATTGCTGATAAATTATATTGAAGAATCATTTTATATTCACAGAAGTTTATGATAGACTGCTCCTACCGATACTTAGTAGCCACATAAAAATAATTATAATATTTTACATATTCATTTTAAATTGAATTTTTACTTGGTAAATATTGCTTCTAGAAAATCTTCATTATCTGTGGTTGTAACTCTCAAATTTAGGCTAAGCTTCACATACGGTTTATTGTAACTGCAGACAGTTGGTAGAATTCCATATTGAATTGTTGGGTAATATATCCAGAATTAAAAACTGGATTTAATTCTACTTTTATTTACATGAGGTACATTTGTCCGCCTCCGCAGTGTAATGGTCAGCACGCTCGGCTACCGTTCTGGAGGTCCCGGGTTCGATTCCCAAGGGGGGTAAAATAAATATAAGTGATTTTTTCACTGTAATATTTATTCAATATTACCATGGACTGGTACCTGAAGCGGTGGGCTGATCACCTTTCCTTCACGTGTAAACGATCAAGATAACACTGCGTTTATATGACACAGTGCCCTATGCACCATTGGGGTGCGGTAAGGGATTAATATATGATATAATATTTATTCTATATTACCATGGACTGGTACCTGAAGCGGAGGGCTGATCACCTTTCCTTCATGTGTAAATGATCAAGATAACACTGCGTTTATATGACACAGTGCCCTATGCACCATTGGGGTGCGGATAAGGGTTTTTTTTTTTTTTTTTTTTTTTTATATACATAATTATATATGATAATATGTTTTATTAAGACATTATCAAACACGTTTGATAATGTCTTAATAAGAGGAAACGCGTCACATATCATATATGTAAGTAAAGTAGAATTCAATCCATTAACTGTGTTTAATTTTGGATAAATTACCCAACAATTCACATACTGTGTTTGAAAGTGAAGCCGAATGCATGGAAACACGTGTCACAATAGATTTTTTAAAGTAATAGCGGTATTTACCAAGTAAAATTTAAATTTAAAATTATAATTTTATTTGATTGAAACCTGTTTACCTGTATTTTTTAGTCAAAGCCAAGATATTATTTATAGTTTAAGCATTTTTAGCGTAAAGTAGAATCTCATTTACTGGGATTAATGGGAAATAATATACTTCATCATCTGGGACATGTAGAGAATTGATATCCATCATTTAACGGGACAGAATATGAAATAACATTCCTCATTAACTGGGATAGAGAGTAAAATGAAATCTATCATTTACCGGGACGATTGATGAAATTGAATCCCTCATTAATGGTGACGGGTGATGATATCAAATCCCTCATCGACGGTGACGGGTGATGAAATCAAATACCTCATTGAAGGTGACAGGTGATGAAATCAAAACCCTCATTAAAGGTGACAGGTGATGAAATCAAATCCCTCATTAAAGGTGACGGGTGATGAAATCAAAGCCCTTAACTTTAAACCACGGGACTTGTTTGAATTTATTTGAATACGGGACTATTGTAAAATGTTCGATGTAAAATGAACGATAAGAAAAATTTCACATATCGCTCACTCCTTTCAAGAACGTCATAAATCAAAAAACTTGATTTTACAGGAGAACTTTTTTAAAGTTTAAAAATAAAACACAATATATTAAAAATAAATATCAATCCACTTATTGAACTTTTTACTGTGCAACACATCTTATTAGGTAAAACCTGAATGTTTTTTCTCCATTTGAAAAATGTTTAGTCTATTTAAAAAAAATATTAAACAATACCTTTTCTTCAAAATGCAAAAACAACACTTTCTGCCCTGTAGCGGGTAAATATTAAGTTAAAAATACGCCTCTTTTGCTGGGATAAAGTACATTTTCTGGGCATTCCGAAAACATGCATAACTGAAAATTGACGATTTTTGATTTATGACGGTCTTGAAGGAGTGAGCGATATTACCAAAAGAATTTTATTTAAAAAAATTAAATAACTGTAATCTGTTTTTTTTAGAATTTAATATAAATACGAACATAAATATGGGTAAAAAAAATAAGAGACATGCTAGTTGTCACTACATTCTTTACATATGTTGCCTCGGTGATCACCACAGATTGAATGTCCATCGTAAATTTTACGAATGTCCCTAATCTAGGGTTAACTGGTACTGGTTCGAGTGATGAAATCAAATCCCTCACTAACCGAGACAAGTGATGAAATTAAATCCCTCATCAACCGAGATGGGTGACGAAATTGAATCCCTCACTAACCAGGACGGGTGATGATATCATATCCCTCATTAACCGAGATGGGTGATGAAATCAAACCCCTCATCAACCGAGATGGGTGATGAAATTGAATCCCTCACTAACCAGGACGGGTGATGATATCATATCCCTCATTAACCGAGATAAGTGATGAAATCAAACCCCTCATCAACCGAGATGGGTGATGAAATTGAATCCCTCACTAACCAGGACGGGTGATGATATCATATCCCTCATTAACCGAGATGGGTGATGAAATCAAACCCTTCATTAACCAGGATGGGTGATGAAACCAAATCCCAGTAAATATCTTTACGTACCTTCTTAATTGTGATATTATTTATGAATCTCCGTTTATTTATTTTTTGTTATATATTAGTGTTATAATTTTATTTTTAACCTAGTCAAAACGCATTTTTTGTAATATTTTATTTAGTGCTATTTGAATTATATTAATTTTTAAAATGATCACCTCATATTTTAGACTATATATCCTCAACACTACTGTACAGATTTATTCCAGTCTTTTAAAAAAAAAATGTATACTCTCTTTCTACCTCCATATATTCATTGTTTTCATGTAATTTTGCATAGGACACTAAATATTTGGTACTTATAGCATTTGTATATTGAAAGTTCTTGAAAGATGAACAATGTTGGATACAAGAAAAAAAAAACCTTTAAATTATTTGACGGTATTTTTGCAAAATTAGACAGATTTTAACATATCGCTCACTCCTTTCAACAATGTCAAATATCAAAAATCGTCAATTTTCAGTTGTACGTGTTTTCGGAATGCCCAGAAAATGTACTATATCGCAGCAAAAGCGGCATATTTTTAACTTAATATTTACCCGCTACAGTGTTGTTTTTGCATTTCGAAGAAAAGGTATTGTTTAATTATTTTTTTAAATATACTAATTATTTTTCAAATGGAGAAAAAACATTCAGGTTTTACCTAAAAAGATATGTTGCAAAGTAAAAAGGTCAAAAAGTGGCTTGATATATATTTTTAATACATTTCATTATATTTTTAAACTTTAAAAAAATCTTCTCCTGAAAAATCAAGTTTTTTTTATATATGATGTTGTTGAAAGATTGAGCAATATGTATTGATTCATTGCGAGTACAAAGTAATATATATATATATATATATATATATATATATATATATATATATATATATATATATATATATATATATATATATATATATATATATATATATATATATATATATATATATATATATATATATATATGTACTTATTTGTTTGTATATTGTGTATTTCTTGCTACTGATTTTTACGATATTTGACATGAAAAACTTTAACTGAACCGCACCAACGTTTTTATTATATATTAATTATATATTATAGTTATTTTTCCCTCAAAATATTGTTTTGATAAATTTTAAACAAGGGGCATAGAATCAAAATGAGGAATGTTAATAATAACCATAAAAAATATGTTTAAAATCCATTAAAAATTTGTTTTTTTAATATTGAGTTAGCTGTCGAAAATTTACAGTAAATTTGAAACACTAACTGTGTGATTATCCATTTAAAAACTTATAAAATCACTATGTTTACATAAAAATTTTAATGTGAGTATATGTGTGTGGGAGGGGAATGTAACCATCCAGACTCCCACACATTTAATTGCACGGTCAACCCCGAGTTAGACAACTCCTGAGCAGACCACCAAAGAGATGGATTGACAGCTGGGAATTGATATAACAAGAGGCTAATCCCTCTTAAAAACAGGCCACAAGGCCATAAGGCTAAGGCAAAAGATAGTAAGATACAAGAAGACAGTGCCTACTATATCTTATCCTTACCCAACCCTGATGAATACCCTGCACATGCCACTGAAGTCACATGCCACAAAAATCGACAATTTTCAGCTGTGCATGTTTTCGGAATGCCCACAAAATGTACTATATCCCAGCAAATGCGGCATATTTTTAACTTAATATTTACCCGCCTACAGGGCAGAAAGTGTTGTTTTTGCATTTTGAAGAAAAGGTATTGTTTAATTATTTTTTTAAATATACTAAATATTTTTCAAATGGAGAAAAAACCTTCAGGTTTTACCTAAAAAGATCTGTTGTACAGTAAAAAGTTCAGTAAGTGGCTTGGTATTTATTTTTAATAGGTTTCATTATATTTTTAAACTTTAAAAATGATCTCCTGAAAAATCAAGTTTTTTGATATATGACGTTGTTGAAAGGAGTGAGCGATATGTTGATCCGTGGTGGACACCTCCGTGTTTGATTCTATGCTCCGCAAATGCTGTGCCAAATGCTGTTATTAATCAGATAAAAATATATTTATTTCAAAAATCATAACACTACCATATTATATTTGTTATGTTGGTAAATATGTCAATAAAATATTGCTACATCACGGCTATCAATTTTATTTTTTACAACATTTTGAGTGTGTCCAAATACTTGTTCACAAAATCTGGATTATCTCCAATTACAGGAGTTATTTTCATATAATTTTTTTGACATCTCATCAAAGATGAAGAAGAATATGGAAGTCTGGGCATTTACGGGGTTGACGACCGTCATAGGCTGGTTTAAGTGATCACTTTACACACGTGTAACATTCACCAATTCTACCCATTTTGTCCGCCTCCGTAGTGTAATGGTCAGCATGCTCGCCTACCGTTCTGGAGGTTCCGGGTTCGATTCCCAGGGGGGTTTAATAAATATAAATGATTTTTTTCACTCTAATATTTATTCAATATTACACTGGACTGGTACCTGAAATGGAGGGCTGATCACCTTTCCTTCATGTGTAATCGATCGAGATAACACTGCGTTTATATGAAGCAGTGCCCTATGCACCATTGGGGTGCGGTAAGGGATTATTATATACTACTCAAATTCTGGGAAGTTCTATATATATGAACCAATTTTGAAACATTGTTCTTGAATCACCAAAACTTCACTAGAGACATCTATTGATGAGATGAAAAGAAGCTTAATAAATAATATTTAACTAACTAACTAACTAACCATCACGCCGCTTCCCCGCAGGGGTAGGCAGAGAGAATAGAGCGCCACACCACTCTGTCCTTGCAAACATTCTTCGCCTCTTCCACGTTCATGCATCTCCTCATACATACCCGCCGATTGTTACGACTCCTAACCTGACCACTTTCAAGTATTTGGCATACCTGATCGTGCCATGTTTTTCTCGGTCTTCCTCTGCTTCTTTTCCCGCTAACATTCGCCTCATAAATTTGTTTTACCGTTCTTTCCTCACTCATTCGTTCTACATGTCCAAACCATCTCAACACACCTTTCTTAATTTTATCGATAATGCTTATCTCAGCTTTGCATTCTTTCCTTATTTCACTATTCGCACATCTATCATACATCGTTTTGTTACACATTCTTCTGAGAGATCGCATTTCGACTGCATTCAGTCTACTTTCATCCTTCTTTTGCCAACTCCATGTTTCACTTCCATACATTAGAGTTGGAACCAGTACTCCGTTGTGCACTGCCAGTTTAGCTTCCGCTGATAGGTTTTTATTTGCTATAACTGATTTCAGTGCACCGTTCACTTTGTTCCCAGCATTCACTCTCCTTTCTATATCTTTATCAATCTTTCCAGTAAATAATATTTATTAAGCAGAAACTCTTTTATTAGTATGTGAGGTCCTAATCTTGGAAGTTCTCTATATATATATGAACCAATTTTTGAAACATTCTTGAATTACTAGAACTTCACTTGAGACATTTATTTATTTTTTAATTTTAATATTTTCAACAATTTGTATTTTTGGATTTCATTCTTCGAAATTCATTACCATCTGAGCAAGGTAAAACCATCTCCCCCTCCCGGAAACTCTGCGACCTAGAGTACACAGATGATGCTGTTATAATCGATGACTCCGTTGAGGGTCTCCAATTAATCTTCGACAGGGTAAATAGGTATTCTACGCACATGGGGCTTACAATAAATGTTGCAAAAACCCATGTGTTGTGCAACAGCTCATGGCTAGATGCCCAACAACCCTTGACATAGAGTAACTAGCTCATCGAAAGGGTCGAGAGTTTCAAGTACCGTAGAACGGGGCTACTTGAACTTTGATGTGTTACTTGAGCCCTGTACAAAAAAAAAATATTTAGATCTGTATTTGGTCTACAATAATGTACGTATCGACATGATTCATTGTTTCCCTGATAGGTGACACTTCTTCATATCACAATTTAAATATGTTTTTTGTACTGGGCTCAAGTAACACATCAAAGTTCAAGAAGCCCCATTCTACGGTACTTGGTAGTGAACATAACTGAAAATGGGAGTCTTCAAAAGGAACTGGGAGTGCGATTAGGACTCGCAGGGTCCGCATTTAACAGTATGAAGGCTGTCAGGAGATCAGATTTATACTCGGTGAAGACCAAATGCCGCCTATACAATGCCTGCATTGCTCCTGTTCTCTTATACGGCTGTGAAACATGCCACCTTACAAGGGCCCAGAGCAGCCGTGTACTGAGCTTTGAGAATAGGTGTCTGCGGAGAATTCTAGGCGTGCGGTGGTTTGACTTTGTGAGGAATGAAAAGATAAGGCGTAGGACGCAGCAAATCTTGGTCACAACTGTCGTCAAGAAAAGGCGATTCAGTTGGCTTGGCCATGTAGTCCGCATGCCTCCCGAGAGCCGCCATCAAGCTTGCCTCTTTTACTTGTAACCTGATGCCTTGGCATCAGGTTCCCGACCACTGCTGACAATTCGTCGGCAGTTCTCGTCAGAACTTCGGGACGCGGATCTGACTTGGGAGGATGCACGGGAGCTGGCAGCCGACAGAAAAGCCTGGAGTAAGTTTGTGAAAAAAAATCTCAAATAATACCACTGAAAATGATTTATATAAGGCTTAGAATTTATTAAAAAGATAATTGCATAAGAGAAAAAATATTGATCCAAAATATAATTTGTAAATAACAAAAGAATCTCTAGTCACATATTAGAAGTCTATTTACAGAAATAATTAGTATCTTTCTAGTATATAAGGTGGACTACGCATTATATAGACTCTTTTCCAGCAAAACATCATAAACGCCATTCGCTCCTAAGTCTTGATTATTGTGAGAAGATTTACTAAAACAAAACAACAGAAGCCTAAATGGCATTTACCATGTTTTGCGGACATTATTGCTCATAATTTTGATTTGGTTCCGGCATTGTATTGCTCAAATAGGAACATTATTTTTAAAACTTCTTCAACCTTAATCGAGTTTTGGAATCAATTCATCAACACTAATTTAGTTTTGGAATTAATTCATCAACACTAATTCAGTTTTGTAATTCATTCATCAACCTTAATTGAGTTTAGGAATCAATTCATCAACACTAATTTAGTTTTGGAATCAATTCATCAACACTAATTTAGTTTTGGAATTAATTCATCAACACTAATTCAGTTTTGTAATTCATTCATCAACCTTAATTGAGTTTAGGAATCAATTCATCAACACTAATTTAGTTTTGGAATCAATTCATCAACACTAATTTAGTTTTGGAATCAATTCATCAACACTAATTTAGTTTTGGAATCAATTCATCAACACTAATTTAGTTTTGGAATTAATTCACCAACACTAATTTAGTTTTGGTATTAATTCATCGATACAAATTTAGTTTTGGAATTAATTCATCAACTCACATTGAGCTTTGAAATAAATTCATCATTACTGCCTTTCATAGGATCGTTTAAGTGATCACTTTATACAACATTATATATGTATATAAAGTGATCACTTGGTGATCGGTAAATGTTACATATCGCTCACTCCTTTCAAGAACGTCATAAATCAAAAAACTTGATTTTTCAGGAGAATGTTTTTAAAGTTTAAAAATATAATACAATGTATTAAAAATTAATATCAAGCCACTTATTGAACTTTTTACTGTGCAACAAAACTTTTTAGGTAAAACCTAAAGGTTTTTTCTCTATTTAAAAAATATTTAGTTTATTTTAAAAATTAAGTAAACAATACTTTTTCTTCAAAATGCAAAAACGACATTTTCTGCCCTGTAGCGGGTAAATATTAAGTTAAAAATATGCCATATTACATTATGATATAGTACATTTTTTGGGTATTCTGAAAATATGCACAACTGAAAATTGACGATTTTTGAATTATGACGTTCTTGAAAGGAGTGGGCGATATATGTAACATTTACCATTCGACCCGCGAATGACAACCACACTACTTAAATTTCTGAAGTTATATAAATATGTATATCTTTCAATTGACACCTACTTTCACATGCGAGTCTTCGACACCATCTATGGTCGAGTTGAGTCACTTTTGGGACTTTTTTTTATAGTCCTACGACCTTAAAAAATGACAAATTTTTAGGTGAGAAAAGATGGAGTAGTACATAACATCTAAATCATGGGTGGCCAACATTTTCAGCATATATATATATATATATATATATATATATATATATATATATATATATATATATATATATATATATATATATATATATATATATATATATATATATATATATATATATATATATATATATATATATATATATATATATATGTATATATATTTTTTTTTTAGGTGCTTTTCTAAATTATTTGCATGTTTAGCCTCGTAATGCCGTTTAATGTTATACTTTTTCAAGATAGAAACAGAATCATTGCATATCAGGCATATTGGCTTTGTTTTGAGTTCCACGAAAAAATAGTTTAAAGTCCATCTGTCTTAAAAACTTGTCAGTTCTTCTGTTACTCTTCTCTTCTTTAGTCCAACGTCTCTACTACTTGACGCCATTATGGGTCTTGAAATTGTCAGGATAGTGAAATACTACCATGATATGATACGAACTACGCACGATGGAATGTTCTTTTGGTGGTTATGTGTACACTAAAGGCAAAAATGTGTGATTTGCTCCGCGGGCCGCAAGTAGACACCCGGAGGGCCGCAGCGGGTTGGCCACCCTCGATCTAAATCAAAAATGTCCCAGTACGTTCATTGTTCGAATATTCCAATCGGGAATAGTCAACTATTTCGTTTGCTTGCACCGTTTGATGATAACGACGTTCCTTTCCGACGGTTTGGCATTCTCTGTCGCCACAATTTCGTAATTTGTATCAGCGGAGTCTTCTTCCTTTTCAGCCTTACACTTGTCACCGTCCTTGCTCTCTGAATCTTCCGTCTCGTCTCTCGGCGAAGGTCCGTCGTAGATTATTTCAATTTCCTCGGGTTCTACCCCTTCCTCGTCGTCGTCTTCTTCATCGTCCAGGACTATGCGGTTCTCTTCATCGCTCTCAATGTCGGTTTCGTCGTCCGACGGTACCGATTTTCTCATTCTGAGAAATTTCCTACGCTCCAGCTTAGTCCGCTCGTGCATCTTGACGTGCGATTGCAAGTATCGATTCAATTTGAACTTCATGGTGCAAATCGGACAGGTGAAAGGGAAATTTTGAAAGTCCTTAGGTTCGACTTCATTCTTCTTCATATTTTTAGCGACCGGCGGCCTATTGGCTTTCTCGTGAGTACGCAGATGAGATTGCAAATGACCCGACTGCTTGAAGCGCATCTTGCATATGTGGCATTCGTGCTTCCGCTCGCCTGTGTGCGTACGCATGTGCATTTGAAGATGCCCGCTCTGCTTAAAAGACTTCTTGCAGAGAATGCACAGATAGTCCTTTTCGCCCGTGTGCGTTTTGATATGACTCTTCAGATGGATGTTTTGCTTGAATCCCTTGCCGCATATGGGGCATACAAACTTGCGTTCGTCCGTATGGACGCGCTTGTGATTCAACAAGTGGCCGCTTTGCTTGAATTTTTTATCGCAGACGTCGCAAGAGTATCGCTTTTCGCCCGTGTGCGTGACTTGGTGCGTTTTCAAATGTCCGATCTGCGCGAAGGATTTATTGCAGAGAGTGCAGCGGAAATCTCGGTGGCTGAGATGCACCGAGTTTATGTGCGTTCTCAGCTGCGGCTGTGTCTTGTAAACTTTAGGGCAGAACTTGCATTGCTTGCCTCCGTCTGCGCCCAGAGGATCCGCCGTATCTGAGATATGAGTTAACTTATGCTTGACGAGACGCTTGAGCTTGCTGTACTGAGCGCCGCAAGACAAACAGCAGTATCTCTCTTGATTGGTGGTCGTATTGCTCAGAACCATGTAATAGTCCGGCTTCGAAGAGTCCTGGTCGAACTTCTTGACCAGCTTCTCCGACACGGTCATGTCGTCCCAATGGTCGTCTTCCGCGATGGAGGAACCCTCTCCTTCCGATTCCTCCACAGTTTTGTCTTCTTTTCCGGGACTCTCCGACAGCGGATCAGTTTCCACTTCTATGTTGTAAAATATCTGATGGTGGAAGGGCTCCGACATTTCGGGGCCATATTCTACTTTCACATTTTCAGTATTCATCTTCGACTTTGATCATCATCGGCAGACGGCGTCGCGAGAACTGAAAATTAAAATATTACATCCATCAATTTTATAACATCATTCAATTCAATTTATTTGATAATTAACATATACAGGATGGCACAAAATTAATCACCGTATCGGGAGATTTTATAATTTTTACAGCTGCAGTATACTAACAAATTTAAGGTGACGCAAAATAATTATCTGATTTTGTTTTTGGAAAACTTTTTTACTAAATAAAAAAAAAATTTACTGTTGGGTAATATATCCAAAAATTAAACACAGTTAATGGATAGAATTATACTATTATTTTCATATATATGTGACGAGTTATATGTGACGAGTTTCCTCTTATTAAGACATTATCAAACACTGACCATTTGATAATGTCTTAATAAGAGGAAACGCGTCACATATTATCATATATACGTAAATAAAAGTAGAATTCAATCCAATAACCCAGTTTAATTTTGGATATATTACCCAACAATTCAATATGATATTCTACCAACTGTCTGCAGTTACAATGATTAAAGAAAACACTTAGTTTTTTACCACTTGAGTTTTATTATAGACTACATGTTTCAGAAGTTAAACTTCTTCTTAGTTATTATACAGACCTGAATGATGTAAGTTTAACTTCTGAAACATGTAGTCTATAATAAAACTTAAGTGGTAAAAAACGAAGTGTTTTCTTTAATCATTGTAACATGTCTTACCACAAAGTTAATGCCGAAACAATAAATAAAATGTCTGCAGTTACAGTAAATAAGATTTAAAATAATGAAAATCAAAGGAAATAAGTGGGAAAGGTGATATCCGTCAAGTTGCTGCTGCCAGTGTTGATAAACATTTGTGCCCGTTTTATCAATCTGTTTGCACACTGCAGCTGTCTAGTTCACAAATGTCAAATATGATTGACGTGCGATGCCATTTGCAAAAATTATAGCAACTTTCGAAAAAGTGATCAATTTAGTGCCACCCTGTACATATCAAACTTATATTTAAGACAAGTATATCGTAGTCGTACAGGAGAAAGTAACCAACTAACAAAATATAAATAGTTCAGGAGGGCCATTTAAGTCACTTTTGCTTGGCAACAAAATAAACATCAATGCAGTTAGTCATTTTTAACAAGTCAATATATTATACTTCCAAGTTTAAAATCCTTTGGGATGTTTTCAGGGCAATATTAAGCTAGTAAGATATCAAATAGTCAATGGTCACGTTTTTGTAAAAAAAATGCACTTGATCACTTTCTCCTGTACGACTACGATATATTAATAACACAATTCATAAAGAGAGTAAAAAGAATCTCGTTTAAGTTGTAGGGAAATCCCACTTCGGAATACCCCCTCAGACACATGGAACAGATCAATATCTGTCGTGATATTGTGCAGCATAGCGGTAGCTCTTC
This sequence comes from Brachycentrus maculatus, assembly GCF_059751285.1. NCBI lineage: Eukaryota > Metazoa > Arthropoda > Insecta > Trichoptera > Brachycentridae > Brachycentrus > Brachycentrus maculatus. The sequence goes on from NW_028281472.1 coordinate 105,865, forward strand.
CTACAGGCATAACCATCGGCAGGTTGCTCCTGTATTTAGGAATGGGAAACAATCTATGCCGACGCTGTCTTAGGTAACTATCGGGAACATACAGACCAATGCTCTGCATAATTTCAGGATTATCCATCATACCGCGCAATAATCAATAAAAGTGCGTAGTAAAATACACGTTCCTTCTAGTCCCTAAACTGTTGTAGCCAAGCATACCCTGGAGGAATTGGGTAGGGTAGAGCCGAGGATAATAGCCGTACTCTCTCATGTAGACCTCAGAAACTTCTTTCGGAAGTTCTCCACTATGAGAGATTACCTGGTGTCAGGTTATGGTCCCATGGTTAGTGTCACGGAGTAAAAAACAATCGGTTCGAACCCACTCTACTACAATTCGATACGTATTTCTAATAATGAGCCGCTTAGGCTCACAGAAATAGTATAAAATTTTAATATTTGTGTAAATAATAAGAACACAAATATTTCTCCTTATTATATAAAAAAAAAACTTAAGCTCATGTGACATTTGCTGATTTGAACTGCCAAAACGAATGTAATGAAATATTTAAGACATTCATATTAAAAATTCAGTCTTAATGAATTAATACAGTACTCACACATAGAACTATAAGAGAAATATACTTTTATGCAAGTATTACACAGCTAACGAATGATATAATCAACTTTATAAACACATATCACAGCGCAAAGAACCAAAATTGTCACGTCAATATTGATATGGTTCTTGTGATTTCCTAAGTTCTAACAATTATTTAGTAATTTAGGAGTATTAAATATAAACATTGTTAAATAATTACATTGCTCCGGCTGCCACTAGCGCACTCCTAACCTTTGTAACTTTAGTTAAAAATAAATAAATGAAACCAACACAGATAATTCACGGGCAATAACCATTTTTGACAGTAGTATGACAATATGGCGGCTGGCTTTCTTCCTTTATTGTATTTATGGATATCAAAATTGGGGCTGCCAGTGGTATCATTAAAAGTTAAATATTAAAAGTTCTTACCTCAATAATTTCCATTTATAACTGAGTTAGGCGGAGATTTGAGTTTTCCTTTTCAAAAATCCATGAATCTTATGTTAAAAACATTTTTTCAAATGTGCCTTCTATCTGAATTTATTATACTGAATTTATTATTTGAGTTAAAAACAACGGGTTTCATTACTCTTATTTACATTGAAATTAAATATTGGCATTATCTACAGATCCTTTTCTTTTTTAAATCAAAAGGTTTTCTTTTAAAAAAAACGTTTTTTTTTATAAAGACCCTAAAATGAATACAAAATTTATTGGTATTTATATTCCCTTTACGTGTGGGGTGAATAGAAATGAAATAAATAGAAAATGATAATCAAAATAATAAAACAACTTTTCCAATGTTTGCTTTGCGTATTAAATTTATAGCTGTGTAAGATTAAGTATGAGTACCCGATTTATTTTACTGTATAAATACGATTTTTTTGAAGAATTTTGTGGATTTTTTTGGATAAATTTATGGAATTTATTTATGTAGAATAATCCAGTGTCTGATATAATAAATAATTTGAATATTATTACTTTATATCAAAAATTGGTCAAAATAGAAAAATGTAAAATAAATGACTGTCATTTCAAACTCTGTCTCCTGAAAAATATGTGTGAAATAATTCAGTTTGAATTTACCTATGTTCAAACGGAACAAGCTTTATAAATACTTCACCAATTCCTCAACTGATGGCGCTGCAAACGTCCATACTTTACAAATGAATTGAAAACCTTGAACGTTTGCAAAAGGTTATAAAACCATTAAATATATGTACACTGGTTTCAAGTTTTAATGTAATTCTATACGGATATTCAATATTGGGCAGAGTGGCGAACATTACATAAATGTATAAAGTGATCGCTTAAGCCAGCCAAATGTCAAGTCGTAAGCCCTGGGATGCTCAGACTTTCATCTTCTTTCATATAAAGGGAATATATGTTTCATATCATGTTAAGATACCTTATACTGTCATTTTTACTGAATAAAAATCATGTGACGGGTATGTATGCGAAAATGCATGAATGTGGAAGAAGCGAAGAATGTTTACAAAGACAGATTGGTGTAGCGATCTCTTCTCTCTGCGTACCTTTGCGAGTAAGCGGTTAGTTAGTAACTAACTTAACATTTGTCTGAGGGATCGTATTTCGACTGCATCCAGTCTGCCCATCCTTCATTTGCTTACTCTATGCTTCGCTTCCATATATTAGGGTTGGAACCAGGACTCCGTTGTGTACTGCCAGTTAAGGTTTTTCCTTCTCCAAGCACAAGAGCTCTATCCCTTTTTTGGAGAGGCTCTGAGCAACTAAAATTTATTAGATTGTATTGAGTAGAAATGAATAGAAATTGTATAAAAAATAACTAAAAGTATTTTTTTTTAAAAAACTGATTTCTGTATACCATTTATTCTGTTTCCAGCATTCGCTTTCCATTTTATATCTTTATCAATCTTTCCATTCCTCGAATACATACTACCCAAATATACGAAATTATCTACCTGTTCCAAAGCCCTTACATCTTATAATTTATTTAATTTTACGACATAAATAACATGTAATACTCGCGAGATCAATTAGACACATAAATCCTTTTAAAGTTAAGTAAATTCTGAATAATAATTACATACAAATCACCTGTCTAATCGCGCGGAATTAAAAAATAATAATTATCGCTTCTGGCAACCCCGCGCCGGCGGCCATTAGTGCGTTTATTTTTCCCGCTTTTTCACGTTAATCCCGTCAAAACCTTAATGGTGACCTAACGAGCCGTTTTATGGCTAGCAGGCAGTGAAAAAATGTTATGAAATCGTTTGCGGGCGCGCCCTGCTTTATGGCCTACCTTAAACGTAATGAGAGAGCATTCGCACGTGGCGGGCACGTGCCTTATAACCCTTTTACGGCGGCATTCTGTGCGTTGCTCGAACTTTACCTTGGAACAAAAAGTCTAACTAACAAACTAACCATCACGCCGCTTATCCGCAGGGGTGGTCAGAGAGAATCGAACGCCACACCACTCTGTCTTTGCAAACATTCTTCGCCTCTTCTACATTCACGCAATTCCTCATACATACTCGACGATTATTACGACTCCTGACCCGGCCGCTTTCAAGTATTTGACATACCTGATTGTGCCAAGTTTTCCTCGGTCTTCTTCTGCTTCTTTTTCCAACTACATTCGCCGCATAAATTTGTTTAACCGTTCTTTCCTCACTCATACGTTCCACATGTCCAAACCATCTCAACACACCTTTCTTAATTTTATCGATAATGCTCATCTCAGCCTTGCATTCCTTCCTTATATCATCATTCGAGCATCTATCAAACAACGTTTTGCCACACATTCGTCTGAATTATCGTATTTCGACTGCATTCAGTCTGCTATCATCCTACTTTTGCCAATTCCATGCTTCGCTTCCATACATAAGGGTTGGAACCAGAACTCCGTTGTGTACTGCCAGGTAACCTTTGCAGATAGATTTTTATTTTCCAAAACTGATTTTAATGCACCATTCACTCTGCATTCACTCTCCTTTCTAAGAAGGTCCGTTCCATATATCGCTCACTCCTTTCAAGAACGTCATAAATCAAAAATCGTCAATTTTCAGTAATGCATGTTTTCGGAATGCCCAGAAAATGTACTATATCCCAGCAAAAGAGGCATATTTTTAACATAATATTTACCCGCTACAGGGCAGAAAGTGTTGTTTTTGCATTTTTAAGAAAGGGTAAAGGTATTATTTTTTTAAATATATTAAATATTTTCAAATGCAGAAAAAACATTCAGGTTTTACCTAAAAAGATCTGTTGCACAGTAAAAAGTTCAATAAGTGGCTTGATATTTATTTTTAATACATTGTGTTATATTTTTAAACTTTAAAAACGTTCTCCTGAAAAATCAAGTTTTTTGATTTATGACGTCCTTGAAAGGAGTGAGCGATATATTTTTCTAAACCTACTATCTACCCGCAGCTGTTGTAAAGGACTTTAATTCATTTTTAAGGAATAAAAACTCTATGCAGATTTATGAGGGGTGAGGAGGATGTATGGACAGAGGCTGACACTTTCTCCCCATCCCTCAGGATCCCTATTAAAAAATAATTAAAATATCACCTTTTTTCAAAACTTATGAATAACGATAATGACTGAAAACTAAAGTTACATTCCATTTAGTTGAAATCGTCGTATAAAAGATGTACGCAATTGTTTTTGACGAATCGTACATCGGGAATATTAGAATGGAGAAATTTCACGATATGTTAATATTAGCTAATAAATCAATTTGGAAAATCACAAGACTATCTTGAAATATGTAGGGAACTAAGGGAGATAATAATAATAATAAAATAAAACCCTTATCCGCACCCCAATGGTTCATAGGGCACTGTATCATATTAACGCAGTTTTATCTTGATCGTTTACACATGAAGGAAAGGTGATCAGCCCTCCGCTTTAGGTACCAGTCCATTGTAATATTGAATTAATATTACAGTGAAAAAATCACTTATATTTATTTTACCCCCCTTGGGAATCGAACCCGGGACCTCCAGAACGGTAGCCGAGTGTGCTGACCATTACACTACGGAGGCGGACACAGGGGAGATATGAAGGTTTAAACTTTAGATATTTGAATAAAACGAAAAACGTGCGTTCGCATACGTCATCAAATTTCCATCAACGAACGTTTAATGACGTCATATGGCTTAATGTCTATGGCTTATAGAGCTGTAATAGTAGTAGTGTGGATTTTTTGTTAACCACTACACTACCATTTGTGTTTTACAAATATGAGGGGAGAGGGGGTGGGAGGGTGGACCATAGACATCAACAAATAGAGCCGCCGATAATTTAGCAATGTTACCAATATTAAAATAAGTCCATCGTTTCTGTGACGTCATTCATTGCCAACTTACGAAAACAACGTTTTTATGAAGGCGAATTTTCCAAATGAAAATGATAAATGAAAATATTGATTATATCGGCTGCAATAAACACATAACGAAACTAATACAATCCTTTATAGGTTAAGTATGTTAAATTAGATATTCCTCACGTCTGAAAATAATCCATTGGTTTAGAATTTCCGGGTTTCCACTGTACTCACACTATTTAGAGAGTGACCAAATCTTTCTTCACAAATCCTTGTCGCGAAAACTTTGCGTCATATCTGCGCCAGGATTTAAAGCGCTCACATGGCTAGATTTTGAATTTGTACGATGCTCGTTCGTTGAATCGTTTATCTTAGAAAAATATACAATTTTGGATTCATACGACCGCCCGTGTCAGATGATTCTATAAATCTAGGGAAAATGTTTGGAATTCAAATATGAGCCGTTAAGCAAAAATGAGCCAAGCCTTTCTTACCTTCTTCTTCTACGAAGGGCAATGCATCATATAACCAGTCCAGGATAATATTGAATAAATATAAGTGTGAAAAAATCACATATATTTATTTGACCCCCCCCCCCAAGTAATCGAACCCGGAACCTCTAGACTATATAACATATATATATATATATATATATATATATATATATATATATATATATATATATATATATATATATATATATATATTTATATATATATATATATATATATATATATATATATATATATATATATATATATGTATATATATATATATATATATATATATTTATATACATATATATATATATATATATATATATATATATATATATATATATATATATATATATATATATACATATTTATATATATATATATATATATATATATATATATATATATATATATATATATATATATATATATATATATATATATAGATATATAATTATAATTATAATTATACAATACATACAATATATCGTAGTCGTACGGGAGAAAGTGACCAACTAACAAAACGTAAAATGTTCAGGAGGACCATTTAAGTCACTTTGCTTGGCAACAAAATAAACATCAATGCAGCTAGTCATTTTTAAAAAGTCAGTATATTATACTTCCTAGCTTCAAATCCTTTAGGATTTTTTCAGGGCCAAATCAAGCTAGTAAGATATAAAATAGTCATAATCACGTTTTTGTAAAAAAATGTACTTGGTCACTTTTTCCTGTATGACTACGATATGTTGATCTAAAAAAGAAAAATAACACGAAAATAAAAATATTTTTAATAAAAATAAATAGTATTACCAACAAATAAAACTAACAATTGTAAGTCCCTCTGCAAGCACAAGAGCTCAGTCTCATTATTGGAGAGAACTGCGTTTTTAATTTTAAGATTTTAAGGAATGTTTAGAAAACGAATTAAAATGATAAAAAACCTTTTAACCACATAAAAAAAATATTTAAAAAATAATATATTTCCTAAAATAAAAGAGCCTCTCTCAATTCTTTGAATTTTCTGTAGAAAAATATTGATACAATTTATTCCATTCATACCCGTCGCTTTTGAAATTCAAATGATGTTTTTTTAAGACTGTTCATACAACCCTACCCCGCCGGATTAGTCACATTCTGCTTAACTCGGTTCAGATATGAGCGCGAACGTTTTTGAATGTGAAATTGGAGCCGGCATTGGGACGTCCCCATTTAAATGATTAAGTTCTGTCGAAAGAGGGAGCTTTGATCTTTATATGAGCTTTGAAGATATTAAAAATATTTCGAAAATATGTTTTTGTTAAAAAAATATACGTTATAAAGGAAAGTGGAAGGATATTACATACGTCTGTATTTAAAAAAAAATACAACTCTACGTAGATGAAGGAGTATATGGAAGTCTGGGTATTTACAGGGCTTGTGACCTGTCATGGGCCGATACAGACGTCAAAAAAGTAAAATTAACTGTATAGTGGAAGAACGTTGATATGTGAACAAGTATTTGGACACACTAAAGATGTTGTGAATAAAATAACTGGTCAAATTATAAGCAGCACAAAAAATAAAAATCATGTTTTCAGGCGTCTCTTAGCATATAAAAATAATCCGGGGTTTGAATCTTGCATACATCTAAATGAAAGTCTAATATAGATGGCTGGAGTGAACTAATACGAACTGTTATTTTTTGACTGAATATGGAAGTCTAAGCATTTACGGGGCTGACGACCGTCATAGGCTGGTTTGAGTGATCACTTTACACACGTGTAACATTCACCAATTCTACCTATTATTGACAACCACACTACTCAAATTCTTGATGTGTTGCACAGTAAAAAGTTCGATAAGTGGATTAATATTTATTTTTAATACATTTTATTTTATTTTAAACTTTAAAAACGATCTCCTAAAATAATCATTTTTTTATAAATGACGTTGTGGAAAGGAGTGAGCGATTTCTTAACTCTGTAAATACCCAGTCACCCATAGTCTTCTTCATCTATGTTGAGATGTCAACATGTATCTCCTCTGTATATCAGATACGTCGTAAATTATGCAAGAGTTACTTCTTGTTAGAGCCGGTATTGATTTATGTGTCCACGGCACCCTAAAACTACCGCAAGCCGCTTTAAAAAGATTTTTGCAAAGTTGCTAAGTGATAACTAACTTTCAACTTACGGTGGCTTTCCGAACGACCCTCTGGTCATAATCCTGCGAACATAAAAATAAATAAGTATAGCTGTTTTTATACGAACTTCTTAAAAACATCTAAACCTTAAAAGCTGATTTTTTTAGGTATCGTTCAGTCGTTAGTTAGTATTAAAAATGTCGGTTAAATTTCATTAAAATTTTAATGTAAATATATATATATATATATATATATATATATATATATATATATATATATATATATATATATATATATATATATATATATATATATATATATATATATATATATATATATATATATAAATATATATATATATATATATATATATATATATAAATATATATATATATATATATATATATATATATATATTTATATATATATATATATATATATATATATATATATATATATATATATATATATATATATATATATATATATATATATATATATATATATATATATATATATCTATATATATATATATATATATATATATATATATATATATATATATATATATATATATAAAAAAAAATATATATATATATATATATATATATATATATATATATATATATATATATATATATATATATATATATATATATATATATATATATATATATATATATATATATATATATTTATATATATAAATATATATATATATATATATATATATATATATATATATATATATATATATATATATATATATATATATATATATATATATATATATATATATATATATATATTTATATGAATATACTCACACACACAACTCACTTCTTTCAAGAACGTCATAAATAAAAAAATCGACAATTTTCAGTTGTGCATGTTTTCGGAATGCCCTATAAAGTACTATATCCCAGCAAAAGAGGCATATTTTGAACTTAATATTTACCCGCTACAGGGCAGATAGTGTTGTTTTTTCATTTTGAAGAAAAGGTATTGTTTAATTATTTTTTTTAAATGTACTAAATATTTTTCAAATGGAGAAAAAACCTTTAGGTTTTACCTAATAAGATCTGTTGCACGGTAAAAAGTTCAATAAGTGGCTTGATATTTATTTTTAATATCAAAGTAACATCAAAGGTCTTATTTCTCGAGCCACAGTTTGAAGAGCTTGCGTTGAGTAACATTGATGTGATTACAATGTTTTACAACATCGGGTAGCTCGGGGGAAATACGCTAAAGGCCTGTGAAAATTCAACATTATTCAATTTGCTTCGAGCCAACCATCACCAGCCGAGGGCAGATGTGTACAACCATTTTAAAATCTTATAAAATATAGTTTATCACTTTAACTTAATTCAATTTAAAAAAATAAGATGAAAAAATGTTGTACTATTTTACACATTACTTACTTACTTACTTACTTATAACCCTTGTCCACACCCAATGGTGCATAGGGCAATGCATCGAATTGACGCAGTGTTATCTTGATCATTACTTACATAAATGCAAGGTGATCACTCTTGCGCTCAGGAACCAGTCCAGGGTAATATTAAATAAATATTACTGTGTAAAATCACTTATATTTATTTTCACCCCCCTTGGGAATCGAACCCGGGACCTCCAGCACGGTAGCTAAACACGCTGACCATTACACCACGGATGCGGACGTTACACATTACTACAGAGTACTATAGTCTGTAGTAATATGTAAAATAGTACAACATTTTGAATCTGTCCAAATAATTGTGTACAAATCTGGATTATCTCTAATTAGGAGTTATTTTTATCTTATTTTTTGACATCCCAACATTGAGAAGGCGTTAACGAGCTTCATCTTAATAAAAAGCTTCTCTCACATCATCATAGATGTCTCTAGTGACATTCTTGTCAAGTCAAACAGTTTGTTTCAAATTTAAACAATATAATTTAAAGTTCCAAGAATTTGAGATACGTGGCCATATTAGTGTGGCATTCTATTATCTCTACCTACTCCTGCGGGGAAGTATGCGTAATGGCTAGTGTGTTAATTATATATATATATATATATATATATATATATATATATATATATATATATATATATATATATATATATATATATATATAACACAATAATACAATAATAATACGCCAACCTTATCTGCACACCATTGGTGCATAGGGCACTGCATCATATAAACACAGTGTTACCTTGATCGATAACACACGAAGGAAAGGTGATCAGCTCTCCGCTTCAGGTACCGGTCCAGGGTAATATTAAACAAATATTAGAGTAAGAAAAAATACTTTATAACATATTTATTTGACCCCCCCCCCTCAGGGAATCGAACTCGGGACCTCCAGATAGGTAGCGGAGCGTGCTGACCATTACACTACGGAGGCGGACAAAGCTATCTGTCAATAATGAAGGCAGAATGATGAATGATACCTCTCCGTTGTTTTTCCTGTAATGTAATAATGTGATTCAATTTACTTTGGAAAGCTATTTCGACCATAAATTGAGATATACACCGCAGCAAAGGAAGTTTCGCCTTGGCAGTCCACCAAAGTGAAAACTTAGATTACATTCAAGTACAGTCGAGGGCAAAATTATAAATATAATAGAATTAAAATACTCAATTCCGGAATAAATATTTATTTATTTCAAAACATATTACACACATAAATCATATATACATATAATTTTCCTGATGAGTAATTTCTATTTTTCATTTTGGGACATGGGATTAAGGTTAACAAGACTGGAACACAAATAATAAAGTAACAAAAAATATTTTATTTTTAAATAACCGAAACTAATGCATGGCAAAATATAAACACAATAAACATGTATAATTACAACATTTTGAGTGTGTCCAAATACTTGTTCACAAAATCTGGATTATCTCCAATTACAGGAGTTATTTTCATATTATTTTTTGATATCTCATCAAAGATGAAGAAGAATATGGAAGTCTGATAATAATAATAATAATCTTATAATCCAGGATTCGGATCTAACATACTAATATAAGAGTTTCTGCTTAGTAAAAAGCTTCTTTACATCTCACCAATAGATGTCTCTAGTGAAGTTCTAGTGATTCATGAACAAGGTTTCTAAATTGGTTCATATATATAGAACTTCCAAGAATTTGAGTAGTGTGGTTGTCAATAATGGGTAGAATTGGTGAATGTTACACGTGTGTAAAGTGATCACTTAAACCAGTCTATGACGGTCGTAAGCCCCGTAAATGCCCAGACTTCCATATTCTTCTTCATCTTTGATGAGATATCAAAAAATAACAGGTATAATAAATAGGCACAAGAAGCATATTTAAAAGAAATAAATGAGAAAATATAAAAAAATAATAATGTCGCTCGATTTTTTGAGTCAACTAAGTTGTATTTTACAACATTTTGAGTGTGTCCAAATACTTGATCACAAATCTGGATCATCTCCAACTATAGGAGTTTTTTCATATTATTTTTTAACATCTCATCAAAGATGAAAAAGAATAAAAAATGTCTGGGCATTTACGGGGCTGACGACCGTCATAGGCTAGTTTAAGTGATCACACACGTGTAACATTCACCAATTCTACCCATTATTGACAACCACACTGCTCAAATTCTTGGAAATCTGTATATATGAACCAATCATTGAAACATTGTTCTTAAATCACTAGAACTTCACTAGAGACATCTATTGGTGAGATGAAGAAACTTTTTTGTCAGCAGAAACTCTTTAAATAATTTAACTGTTCCAACCAAAATATAATTAAAAACAGAAAACATATTATTTTATCATATAGTTCACAGCATGTTAAATAATATGTATAAATTAGCTACGGTTATATATATGATGAAAGTTGACTGAATGCAGTCGAAATGCGATCTCTCAGAAGAATGTGCGACAAAACGATGTATGATAGATGTACGAATAGTGAAATAAGGAAGGAATGCAAAGCTGAGATAAGCATTATCGATAAAATTAAGAAAGGTGTGTTGAGATGGTTTGGACATGTAGAACGAATGAGTGAGGAAAGAACGGTAAAACAAATTTATGAGGCGAATGCTAGCGGGAAAAGAAGCAGAGGAAGACCGAGAAAAATATGGCACGATCAGGTATGCCAAATACTTGAAAGTGGTCAGGTTAGGAGTCGTAACAATCGGCGGGTATGTATGAGGAGATGCATGAACGTGGAAGAGGCGAAGAATGTTTGCAAGGACAGAGTGGTGTGGCGCTCTATTCTCTCTGCCTATTCCTGCGGGGAAGAGGCGTGATGGTTAGTTAGTTAGTTAGTTAATATATATATATATATATATATATATATATATATATATATATATATATATATGTATATATATATATATATATATATATATATATATATATATATATATATATATATATAAATATATATATATATGTATATATATATATATATATATATATATATATATATATATATATATATATATATATGCATAGATATATAATATTATATTATTATATTGTGACACTTATTACAATACACGCATATTTCAAACAACGCGTAAATGATACATCGAAACACGTGTCAATTGCATTTGCTCAGTAAAAGTTTCGCCTAGTTTTGGCATTTTCAAACGAATGTTTGACTTCTGCTAAAGCACAATTCGTGAATCAATGGGAAATGCATGGTGAAATTGTTGGGATACTTTTGTAAAAGGGTTTAATTAAAGTCATTGGAGCATCAGAGGAAAGGGCTGATAAGGGTTGAATTTATCATCAGAGTCAGAATACCATGTATTTCGGACGGTACAAGAAAATAAGGGTGGATTTTTAAGCTTTTCTTTTAAATAAATATGAATTGAAAGGAATGAATATAAAAAATATATATAAAAATAGTAACTTTCAGCTAAATTCTAATATATCGCTCACTCCTTTCAAGAACGTCATAAATCAAAAAACTTGATTTTTCAGGAGAACGTTTTTAAAGTTAAAAAATATAATACAATGCATTAAAAATAAATATGAAGCCACTTACTGAACTTTTTACTACGCAACAGATCTTTTTAGGTAAAACCTGAAGGTTTTTTCTCCATTTTAAAAATATTTAGTGTATTTAAAAAAATAATTAAACAATGCCTTTTCTTCAAAATGCAAAATCAACACTTTCTGTCCTGTAGCGGGTAAATATTAAGTTAACAATATGCCGCTTTTGCTGGGATAATATACATTTTTTGGGCATTCCGAAAACATGCACAACTGAAAATTGACGATTTTTGATTTATGACGTTCTTGAAAGGAGTGAGCGATATGTGAGGGAAGTGGATGGGAGGGGATGGGTGGGGTGAAAGGGGTACAAGGGGTGGGGGTAAAGGGTGTAGAGGGAGAGAGGGAGATAAATATAGGGATAGAGAGGGTGATAGTGAGAGCAAGAGAGAGAGGGAAAAAGGAATATAAAAAGTGAGGGAGAAGGTCATAGTGGGAAAGAGAGGGAAAGTGGTAGTGAAAAAAGGATAGAAAGGGAAACAGAGAGGGGAGTGAGTGAGAATAGAGAGCGGTTGAGACGGGGTGAAGGAGAGAGGGAGGGAGATAGGAATATAAAAAGAGATAGTGAGGGAAAAGGTGATAGTAAGAAAGAGAGGGAAAGAAGTAAGAAGTAAGGTTAGGGATAGAAAAGGAAAGAGAGAAAATGAGAGAGAGAGAAAAAGAGAGGGGAGTGAGTGAGTTAAACAGGGTGGGTGAGACGGGGGTGAAGGAGAGAGTGAGGGAGATAGAGAGAGGGGGGGGGGAAATAAAGGTAGAGAGGGATAGAGATAAGAGAGGTTAGATTGGGAGGGCAAAGAAAGATTCGGAGATTAAGATAGGGAGAGAGAGATATAAGAAGAAAGAACGGGAGAGGGAGAAATGAGAAGAGTGAGTGAGAGAGAGTGAGAGAGGGGAGAGGGAAAGAGATAGAAAGCTAATCACACCAATTAGAGCTGAAATTTGGTTAAATTAAAAAATGGCTATTTGAAATAAGTATTTCAATTACTTGGGCGTAGTCAGGTCGGGAGTCGAAATAATCGACGGGTATGCATGACAATAATTATAAATGTGGAAGAGGCGAAGACTGATTGGTGTGGCGTTCTATTTTCACTGCCTACCCCTGCGGAAAATCGGCGCGATGGTTATTTAGTTAGTTAGTTAAGAAGAGATGGTATATAGAAAATGTGAATAGCAGCAGTGTATGAGGCAAACAGGATTGCATACCCGTACCGTTACATATAAGCTACAGCGACATTTTCCATTTCTTCGAAACAATCCGTCTAGACAAAAGCTCCATACAAATTTTCAACGACATATTGCATCAACACATTCTACTTAAAAATCTTTTTCCACTGAAAGTATTTCAAAGAACGTAGCGCAGCGCATAGAGAGCTAGTAGAGTGGTCTGAACGGAATTATATTACCCGCTAGCGTCAAAAGAAAATACCTTTATAATTTTCCAGCTCTTCGTTTGAATCGGCTGCTGTGGAAAGACCACACATCCATTTTTATTTTTTTAAATTTTATTTTTAGAGGTTAGAGATAAGAAAGGGAGGGGGAGGGGGAGGGGAAGATTTAGAAAGAGCAAGAGTGAGAGAGGAATTAGATAGGTAGAAAAATTGAGGAATAGAGAGAGAGAGAGTGAGAGAGAGAGAGAAATAGAGGGGTGGGAGGTGCGTAGAAAGGGAGAGTTAGGGGAGAAGAAGATATAGGAAGAGAGAGGGGTAAAAGAGGAAGGAGTTAGGAAAAGAGAGTGAGGGCGATGGGGAAAGAGAGAAAGAGAAAGACTGAAAAAGACAGAATGGGGGAAACAGAAAGAAAAATAGATTGGTCAGAGAGGGATAGAATGATATGGATAAGTTGTTGGAGGGGAGAGGGGGTAAGAGAGGGAGGGTGAAAGAGACATAAAATGAGAGGGAAGGGGAAAGGAGGAGAGACAAAGGAAGAGAGTGAGAGGGGGAGGGGGCGAAAGATAGGGAAAGATATAGAAATAAGAGAGAAAGAGGGGTGGTTGAGAGAGAGGGATGAGTGAGAGAGATAAGGGAGAGAGAGGTTGAAAGATGGCAGCGAAGGGGAGAGGGTGGTGTAGAGAGGGGAGAAGAGGGAAGGTTGGGAGAGTTCGTTAGTGAGAGGGGATTTAATGTTTATTGATTGATTTATTTATTTATTTATTATTTATTGGCATTTAACATAGCCTTTAACATAGTACATATATACAGTATCTTATATATAAATACACTAATGAATACACTAATAGAGAAACAAAAAGTTGTTTGTTGTACAAATGTTGAGAAAGTACAGACTTCAAGGAGGATAACAATATATTAAATAAATCTATACTTTCAAAAGCATTGGCTAACATGTGAAGCCGGGGAATGGGAGAGAACATGGCATAGTTTGCATTATGTACAAATACTGGAAATACAGATTTTTGCCTAGCACCTCTTCGACGCACTTAAAGCATTATTTGATTTAGGAGATCAGATATGTTGTTAATGCAGTGGTGACCAATTTTTGCAACCAATATTACAAAAATTCAA
The DNA here is from genome assembly GCF_059751285.1 of Brachycentrus maculatus. Lineage (NCBI taxonomy): Eukaryota > Metazoa > Arthropoda > Insecta > Trichoptera > Brachycentridae > Brachycentrus > Brachycentrus maculatus. Next base: position 120,933 of record NW_028281472.1, read on the forward strand.
AATAATTGACTAGCGGGATTCGAGCATAGCCCGCCCCAAAATGAAAACTGCGCTCGCAACATTTTTAGAGAAACTCCCTTTATGTATAGAACGCCTCATTCAGAAATTCCGTTCCAAAGGGTAAATTGGAAAGTTTGCAGGGAAAACTTTAAAACGAATTCATAGTATATTTTGTAAAACTCGGCAGCTTTTGTACCCAATACCTACAATATATTATGTTTCATGCGAATTGTAAAGGCTGCAGTATTTATGGCCCCGCTCGAGGCGTGGTGCGATGTTGGGAACCTTACCGTAACCTCGTGAAATATGTATACTATATATCAGAAATTAATTTGTAATTAAAATATAACTTCATATAATTTTTTTAACATCTGACATGAAGAAGAATATGGAAGTCTGGGCATTTACGGGGCTAACGATCGTCATACGCTGGTTTAAGTGATCACTTTACACATGCGTAACATTCACCAATTCTACCCATTATTGACAACCACACTACTCAAATTCTTGGATGTTCTATATAAACCAATTTAGAAACCTTGTTCTTGAATCACTAGAACTTCACTATTGGTGAGCTTTTCATTAAAAAGCTTAATAAATAAAAAGTTTAAAGCAGACTTCCATATCCTTCTTCATCTTTGATGAGATGTCAAAAAATAATATGAGAATAAATTCTGTAATTGGACATAATCAAGATTTTCTGAAGTATTTGGAGACACTCGAAATGTTGTAAAATATAACGTCATACAATTTTTTGACATCTCATCAAAGATAAAAAAGAATATGGAAGTCTGGGCATTTACGGGGCTGACGACTTATGAATGATTTTAAGTAATCAGGAATTCTAGCTTGTAAAATTGTTACGTTTTGGTGCGATTTAATGCTTTCATATTGGTTTAAAATAGTTTTGTCACATTTTGTCGGAAATTTAATTAAGCTTTCGATAGAATACAGTAAACAATTGTTTACTGTATTGTATCGAAAACAGAAAATGTTACATTTTTATTAAGTATAAATGATTTTAAATAACTAGGAATTCTAGTTTGTAAAATTGTTACGTTTTGGTGCGATTTAATGATTTCATATTGGTTTAACGCAGGATTGGTCACGTTTTGTGGCAACTTTAATTAAAATTTCGATAGAATACAGTAAACAGAACAGATATGCATTTACAAGTGAATCTACAGTTATTTTACCTCTAGTTGTTATGTTTGTTAACTAAATATAAATAAGAGGTAAAATAAATATGTATAAATAGGTATAGAGTAAAATAAAAATGAACGTAAAGAAAATAAATGTGTATAAAATATGCACAAAGTAAAATAAATAATGACATATCGCTCACTCCTTTCAAGAACGTCATTAATAAAATAAAAAAACTATTATTCAGGAGAACGTTTTTAAAGTTTAAGAATATAATATAATGTATTAAAAATAAATATCAAGCCACTTATTGATCTTTTTACTGTGGAACAGATCATTTTAGGTAAAAACCGAAGGTTTTTTCTCCATTTGAAAAATATTAAGTATATTTAAAAAAATAATTAAACAATACCTTTTCTTCAAAATGCAAAATCAACATTTTCTGCCCTGTAGCGGGTAAATATTAAGTCAAAAATATGCCTCTTTTGCTGGGATATAGCACATTTTCTGGGCATTCCAAAAACATGCACAACTGAAAATTGTCGATTTTTTATTTATGACGTTCTTGAAAGGAGTGAGCCATTTGATTTTTTGTGCAATATTGGAAATATAACTTTTTAGTGAGGACCTCCACATTTAAAGTTGGGGGTTGAAACCTCTGAACGCAACAAATGTGGCATGAAATGTGTATAATACAGGAGGCAGTGGAGCAGTGCAAGTCGGGGCAATTCTATTTTTAAGTAAAATAAAACGGAAACAGGGAAAACCACTTGGAGGAGCTTTTGTCTTGTTTTGGCGGCAAAATGAGGCGACATAATGAGAATTCTAGCTCATTTCAACGTTCAAATGTAAGCCGGGAGCTTTCTACTCGGGCCATACTCTAGAATGGAGACGTGTCTAATGGATTACTGTTGCTTTTTCAGTTACCCGCTTGGGATGGTATCAAATTGAATGAAGTATAAAGAAATGTAGTATTTTTTTGCTTTTTTTCATACAATAAACGATAGTGGTGTTGGTATATTAGATCTCACTGAGGGAGGTAAAAGAGAGAGGAAAACAGAGTGATAAGGAAAAAAGGGGTGGGTGAAAGAGAGGGGGTGATAGGGAGACGAGAGGGAGGGTGATAGGTAGAGATAGAGGAAGAGAGAGGGAGAGAAACGGTGAAGGAGGAAAGAGGGGGGGAAGAGAGGAGGATTTTAAGGGAGATAAAAGAGAGAGAGAATGAGAATGATTAAGAAGAGATGGAGCAGATGATAGAGGCGAAAGGGAGAGAGATAGGTAGAGAAAGAATCAGAAGGGGGAAAAGGCGAGTGTTTTTGCCTAGAATTTTCACTTATGAATTACATGAAATTATAGTAACTTTAAACATAAAGAGTAAATCCACTCACGAGTAGGCATAGGCTATGAATCTTATAAAGTTGAAGCCTGAGTAGAGACATGATAATCGGTGTTGCATAAGCCGTAGCTAGATTTAAGAGTCACTTGGACGTTAGGTAATTCAAAAAATATATATAAAAAAATAGAAGGGGGAAATAGAAAGATATAGAAAGAAAGAGAAAGAGTGAGGGGGTGATATATTAGAAGAGAGAGGTGGATAGCGAGAAAGAGGGTGAGAGATATAAAAGGAGAATATGAGTGAAAAAAAGAGAGAGAGAGACAGAGTGAGAGGTTGGAGTGACGGGAGGGTAATTGAAAGAGGGGGGTGAGAGAAAGATGTAAAGAGAGGGTGTGTGTATGGAGAAAAGGATAGAAAGAGGCGGGGAGATAGGGAGGGAGGAAGATATAGGAAGAGAGAGAAGGAATGAGAAGAGAAAAGGCGAGAAAAAGACAAGGGAGACATGGGTGAGTAAGAGAAAGGGGGGAAAGTGGAGGTAATAGAGAGGGGAAGAGAGAGGGGTAATAAAGGGTGAGAGGGTGCAAGATGGGTGGAGAGGTAATTTAAAGAAGATATAGAAAAAGAGAGATGGTGTGAAAAAAGGGATGAAAGATATACGAAAACAGAAAGAAAAAAGAGATAGAGATAAGGGAGAAAGCGGTGATAAGAAGAGAGAAAGGGAGAAATGAAATAGAGAGAGAGGGTGATAGAGGGGGGATTTTGGGGGGAGAGTGTCAAATAAGGTGATCTTCGCATCAATGAAAATAAATAAAAATATAATAAATTTAACACCTGTTTCGTCTAACGGTACTGGAACACTCGTGATGAGGAAGACGGAAACTCGCAAACGAAAGTCAATTATTTATTTTCAAAAATTACAAAATTATAAGGGCGAAAAGAACAAAGCGACACCAATATATCGTACAATTATAAAACACCTATAAGGGCGAGAAGAACAAAGGGACGCCAATAGAAAAAGAGCGAGCGCGACGTATTTACGTTTGAATTTTATTTTTAATATATACGATTTTAAAGGAGTTGCATGTGGTGGGGACAGTATTATAAACATTTTAAACATTTACAACATTTTGAGTGTGTCCAAATACTTGTTCACAAAATCTGGATTATCTCCAATTACAGGAGTTGATTTCATATTATTTTTTGACATCTCATCAAAGATGAAGAAGAACATGGAAGTCTGGGCATTTACGGGGCTGACGACCGTCATCGGCTGGTTTAAGTGATCACTTTACACACGTGTAACATTCACCAATTCTACCCATTATTGACAACCAAACTAATCAAATTCATGGAAGTTCTATATATATATGTGAACCAATTTAGAAACCTTGTTCTTGAATCACTAGAACTTCACTAGAGACATCTATTGGTGAGATGTAAATAATCTAGGATTCGGACCTCACATACTAATATAAGAGTTTCTGCTTAGTAAAAAAGCTTCTTTACATCTCCCCAATAAATGTCTCTAGTGAAGTTCTAGTGATTCAAGAACAATGTTTCTAAATTGGTTCATATATATAGAACTTCCGAGAATTTGAGTAATGTGGTTGTCAATAATGGGTAAAATTGGTGAATGTTACACGTGTGTAAAGTAATCACTTAAACCAGCCTATGACGGTCGTCAGTCCCGTAAATGCCCAGACTTCCATATTCTTCTTCATCTTTGATGAGATGTCAAAAAATAACATTTAAAACATAATGAACTGCGTCTCTTTGATCTTCTCGAATACATTTATGCCTTACAGAATCTTAATTTCTATACAATAATATTATATTATCAAAATATATAATCAAAAAATACACAAATTTTTATGGCACATGCCAAATTACATAAAGTTTTCAATAAACTTAAAGATAAGATGGTTAGTATCTTAGAATCCGAAACATACTAACCATCGACAACCTAAAAAGAGTTTACTATGCTATCGTACACTCACTACTACAGTATGGCATTATTGCATGGGGAGGCTCATACAACAACATACTGAACTCAGTGAAAATAGTACAGAAAACCATAATTAAAGTCATCTTGAAAAAAAAACATATTTCCAACAAAATTATTATTTAAAAAATTTCATATACCAAATATAGAATCCATTTATAAAAAAAACCGCAGTTTTTCAAATACTAAAGGGTGATAACTATTTAAATTTAACAAAAAATTTACCATCGAGATTCTCAAACGATTTTTTTACTCCAAAATGCAACACCAAGCAATTTCAGCAAAACTTCAAATATTTGGCAATCAAACATTTCAATAAACTCCCTAAAGAAATAAAAAAATAGATGATATAAAAATACTTAAGAAAAAAATTAAAGCTCTATACATTTAAATCTTTAAAAAAATATATCAAAAAAATATTATATCTTTTATTATATAACATTAAACCACGAGTGTAAGTCCCTCTCCAAGCACAAGAGCACAGACTCTTTTATGGAGAGGCACAGCGAATCGAAATATAAAAGTTCTCCATATGTATAAATGATTCAAATGTATTATATTGTAAATAAAAAAGTAAATATATTAAATGAATAAAAAAAAAAATAATAAGACAATGTCTATTCGTTGTCTAGGCCAAGTTGTGTCATCAATATATTACAATTGAATGGAATATAAAATAAACCTTTGAATAAACCAATTTGGAAGAAACTAAACTAACTAAAAAATACTAACTAACCATCACGCCGCTTCCCCGCAGGGGTAGGCAGAGAGAATAGAGCGCCTCACCACTCTGTCCTTGCAAACATTCTTCGCCTCTTCCACGTTCATGCATCTCCTCATACATACCCGCCGATTGTTACGACTCCTAACCTGACCACTTTCAAGTATTTGGCATCTGACCTGATGGTGCCATGTTTTTAACGGTCTTCCTCTGCTCCTTTTTCCACTTACATTTGCCTCTTAAATTTGTTTTACCGTTCTTTCCTCACTCGTTCGTTCTACATGTCCAAACCATCACAACACACCTTTCTTAATTTTATCGATAATGCTTATCTCAGCTTTGCATTCCTTCCTTATTTCACTATTCGCACATCTATCATACATCGTTTTGTCGCACATTCTTCTGAGAGATCGCATTTCGACTGCATTCAGTCTACTTTCATCCTTCATTTGCCAACTAACACCCATTATACTATTACATTATGAAATAAGCGAATGCATTCAACAAGACTTTATCAAATAAACACGTATTTAATAGCTCTTTATGAACTCCAGCTAACAGCTGTTTGAAAACAATTTAATACAGATATGAAGTTTAATATGACGTATACCAACGTAAAGGCTATCGGCGCAAGGCGGCGTCTGGCGTCTCGACGGCTGGGCGTCAGGACGGCGCCCGTGTTGCCGTATCGGCGCCGAGACTGGCTGAGATTTAATCCGCCATGATTGGCTACCGTGAAGAAACACCTTCTGGGGTTGCGTTATCTTGAAAGTTTTCACTAATAAACTGGCAAAAATGCGGCATGTTGGTTTCAGACAATTAGGAATTATCTATATACGTACGTACTGCTCAAAGCTAGAATTATCTAATATTTTATATATATATATATATATATATATTTATATATATATATATATATATATATATATATATATATATATATGTATATATATATATATATATATATATATATATATATATATATATATATATATATATATATATATATATAGGGTCCGCCATCTAAAGTTTTTTTTTTCAACTAGTGCTTATTTCGTGAATGGTAACACTTAGCTCATGTCTGATTTGACAGATAATTAGTTTTATCCTTCCGCTGAGCGAATATGGTTGTGTATACGCTTGAACAACGCTGGGAAATATTGCGACATTACTTTGAAAATCATGGTAATGTTGCAGAATGTGTGCGAAAATTGCGTACGGTTTTTGGAAGAAGAGAAGCACCGTCAGCTCCGTATGTTCGTTATCTTGTGAAAAAAGTGAAAGAAACTGGCATCCTCATCGATAAACCAAAGCGTGAAAAGCCAAAAACAGTGCGTACACCCGAGAATATCGATGTTGTGGCAGAAAGTGTGCGTGAAGCGCCATCAACATCAATTCACCGTCGTTCTCAACAATTGAACATTTCGGAGACATCATTGAGACGAATTTTGCATAAAGACCTTGGTATGACGCCATACAAAGTCCAATTGGTTCAGGAGTTGAAGCCAACTGACCATCCAATGCGTTTTCGCTTCGCTGAGTGGGCCTGCGATCGACTTACAGAAGATGCCGATTTTGCCAAAAAAATCATCTTTTCGGATGAAGCTCATTTTGATCTTGGCGGGTATGTAAACAAGCAAAATTGTCGTATTTGGGGCACAGAAAACCCGCACGCATACATTGAAAAGCCGGTACACCCAAAACGAGTCACTGTTTGGTGCGGATTTTGGTCCAGAGGCATAATTGGGCCATTTTTCTTTGAAAATGAGCAAGGAGTGGCCGTTACAGTCAATGGCGATCGTTATCGGGCCATGTTGAACGGATTTTTGTTCACAAAAATTGAAGAGGAGGATATTGGCAACATTTGGTTTCAACAGGACGGCGCTACGTGCCACACAGCCGAAGCTACGAAGTTTTTTTTTTATAGCATTTTCAAAAAAAAAAAGTTATTTGGCGGACCCTTTATATATATTTATTTTATTTATTTATTTATTTAAACTTCATGTACAGAAAATAAAAAGTACATTGGCGGGCTTATTGCTAAAAAGCAATATCTTCCAACCGACCAAAGACGGACTAGTGATATTGATCAAAACGTTTGATACCATATATAGCCGTTTGCAATCAGTGGGCAGATAGTACTTGAACATTTAAAAAAAACATAAATTACAAATTGACATTTAAAAAGAAACATAAATTAACAAAAGACGATAATGAGGAGGGCAAAGGAAGAAGGGAGATTAGGGAAGGAGGTAGAGGGAGGAGGTTTGATCGACAGTTAGGATTCTAATGACAGATAGTAATGTCTCAGACGTTTTTAAAAGTTAATACATATTATTGTCTGATGTAATAGATTTTATCAAAAAACTAAAAAAACAATTAATTAACAATTAGACAAAAAAGTATTCTAGGATTCTAATGATAAATAGGTAGAATTCGGTAGCAAGTTTAAGAAAGAGAGGAGGGGTCAGGGGAGGAGGAGATGGACAGTTAGGGTTCTAAGGTAAGATAATGATGTTTCAGGCGCTTTTTGAAGGTTAAGATAGAAGGTGCATTTTTTACATGTAGAGGTAGTTCATTCCAGAGTCTAGCCGCTTGGACAGTAAAGGAATTACTGAGGAATGCTGTGTTGTGGCAAGGAATGGAGAGTGTTCTCTCTTGGGAAGAGCGAAGCGATAGACCATGATCAGAAAGGTAAACGAAGTTTTCTACAAGATATATATATATATATATATATATATATATATATATATATATATATATATATATATATATATATATATATATATATATATATATATATATATATATATATATATATATATATATATATATATATATATATATATATATATATATATATATATATATATATATATATATATATATATATATATATATATATATATATATATATATATATATATATATATATATATATATATATATATATTTATATATATATATATATATATATATATATATATATATATATATATATATATATATATATATATATATATATATATTTATATATATATATATATATATATATATATATATATATGTAATAAAATAACTAGGTACCTACCTATACATTTTATTAAGTACTTGCAAATAGTACCTACATAAAACAGTTCTACCACAGATGTCGCATGCGTCGCACAGAATTAAACAAAAGAGATCCGATAGGAAAAATTAACTGTCAGAATCAGATAGATAGATAGATAGATAGATATAAAAATAATTATAAAGATAAATTAAGAATAAACTTTAATTACAAAGCAACACATTGTTTATTTTATTATTATACACCCACTTTACATATTATTTACACTTAATTTTTCAAAAGGAAAATATTACCACGTTATAAAACGACAATTTTGTTAATTGGAAATGGATTATGAAACATTAGATGTATTAAAACAATTACTACAATATGTTCGGAGTGAGAGAGAAAAATTAGAAGATGATCAAAGAAAACGATTAGAAGATAATCAAAGAAGACGTGGAAATTTAAGAACTAGTGATAAAATTAAAAATAAAAATCATGTGAAAAAAATTTCTACAAAATATAAAATAAAATATACTCCAGAAAAGAAGAATTTCGAAGCAGATTGTGTGAGCAGGAATCCAGTATTAGAATCGAAGGAAAATGCAAATGAACAATTAAAAGTTGTAAATTTGGTTAAATTAGAAGATATTTTAAAAGATCAGAATAAAAATGAAGGCATACAAATAACACAGAAACAGTGCTTGAAAAATGAAAATAAAAATAAAGTAGAAAAAACTTCTACGAAAGATAAAATAAAATATACTCCAGGAAAGAAGAATTTAGAAGTAGATTGTCTAAGCAGGAATCCAGT